>NC_140169.1:168633796-168762170 GCF_963971535.1 Notolepis coatsorum | reverse complement strand
GTACAAGCCGGCTCGATAGCCAAACCTTGCATGCTGCTGCTTGATCTGCTGCCACCAGACGAGGAAACATCAGAATAGGCCCGACATGTCGCTGAAACATGCCCCGAAGATTCCAGTGTTAAGCAAACCTCCGGTAAACTTTCAACATTACGCAATTTCTCTAATCTTTTCATAACAACTAGTTACATAAGGCGTCTTGCGACCGTTATAATGGCAACGAAAATAGAGGAAGAGTGTTTGGTGACCATGCCGACTATCTTATAGAGTACGCCTCTATAGGCGCGGGGCCCGGCAGGTGATGGGCGTATTTGTTTTTTCGTTGATGGTGTACAATAGGTACATGATATGAGGTATATCTCGATAGGCTTAAGAGCGGGACGCGATGGCCAAGTACGATAATATAACCTGTATTAGCTACTACACAGACCAACAGATCAATGCAATTTTTTACAAAGTGCAGCAATTTTAGGAATAATATATAAATATATAGCACAAAGGACCGTTTGTAAACTCAAGCACTTTCGAGTTAAAAGTAAAACGCAGTACTTTCAAGTACATTCCAGAACAGTTGACCATTGAAAAAAAATAACTCTTGATTGATCTCAATTTCTCTTATTTAATTTTTTTTTATGAACAAACCAGACTAAGAAAAAAAGTTATTTGCGATTTATTATACTTTATACTTATAGGAAATGCATGAGTCTGGTCTCCTTTGACAGGTAACATTCTTACACAATAAAGAAAATCATCATGCAATTAAATGCATACATTTCTTTTACTTTTCATTCTTTCTGTAGTTAATTAATCGAAATTAATGCGATAAAGTCCCAGCTCTAATAATAAATAAATAAAATATTTGTTATGGTTATGAACAGACTCTCATGGCATCATATGAACCGATACACAGTATACCATTTAATAGTAAGGGTGAGAAGGAGTGAAAACTCCCCAAGTCTCCAATAGTTCAAATTAGTCCTAAAAGGTTCCAAAACACCGGCAGATTTTTCAATATTATCCCTTCTGTAGTATCTTGTTTTCTCCAGATGCAAAAAGCTCATCATGTCTCTCACCCACTGAATGAAGGAAGGAGGGCGATGCTGCTTCCAATTAACCCTCCAGTAACCCTTGTTGCAGTTCTGGTCAAAAAGCCCTTTTTTTTTTTACGTGTGTTTGTGGATAGCGTTGGCTAGATTTGATGTATATGCCAAAAAAGTAGGTCAGTATCACATCTTGGACTCACATTACAATAATCCATGTTTGTTTTTTAAAAACAATCACTATTAAGCGTGTGAACAACAAGTGTCACACCTTTCACCCTAGTCGCAGAACTGGACAGATTAGGGTTAGGTTTAGGGGGTTAGGGTTAGGGTAACCCTAACCCCCTAACCCTAACCCTAACCCCAACCCTAACCCTAATTTAAGAAATGGTTAAAATCCTGAAAATGAATAAATATTCAATATGTATGGTGAGGACTGAAGTTAATAATGATATTCATGAAAGAAAATTGGCACAATACATGAAAAAAATGTTTTTACTGAGATCGCAGTTTCGGTCACTAGGGAGACAGATAGTGGGTTTTTTGAAGGTTAACTCGAGGGTTAAGAAAAATCAGACGTCTATTTTATTTTTTTATTTAACCTTTATTTACCCAGGGTAGGTTCGCTGAGCACGGATGGTATTTTTCAGCTACGCCCTGCTTCACATTCACACCTGGGAGCTGCCCAGTACAACCACAGTCTGACACCATTGGCCACTGAGCAATTCCACTGGAGCAGTTGGGGGTTTAGTGCCTTGCTCAAGGACCCTTCAGCGGTTGGTGAATGGGAGCGAGTTATTCATTCACTTCCACAGCCCAGATTATTCCTGCCGGTCCGGGGGATCGAACCGGCGACCTTCCGGTCACAAACCCGCTTCTCTAACCTTTAGGCCACCGCTGCCCCCCTAGCCAGTAGCGTTGAAAAAGCAAAAGCATTACTCAGTTGAATAGGAATTGAGAGGCCTCTAGGGGCTAAACCACATATTGCAACAAGGGGTCTATAGATTATCCTGATACTAATGAAAAGGTGATACAGATAGATTGCCAGAACAACATCAGAGCCGGCACGATCAGAACATTAGTGTTGCATTGTCCTGCTATTTTATTTGAGCAAGTCTGGTCTCATCGTCTAATACACTCTATGAATTATCTTGAACTGGATAAGACTATGAGTCGACGAGAACAAATAGAGGAAGTATGGATTTGGGACTCAGCCTCATCCCATTCCTCATCAGAAGATTGATACAGTACAATTATGGGTTCAACACAGCGAAACGCTGGGGTCTGAAAGCTCAGAGTTGCTAATAAACATTTTAAATCATTGTTACAAAACGAGTGGTACTTACAGAGCCAGCCGTGTATTTCCGCCATTGGTGTCACAGCGCATGCGCACCAGGCAGCCAAATGCTAGAATGGGTGGTTTTCCGCATTATTTTAAAGCCTGTTTACGGTGTGTTTTAACTGGGTTTTCGGCTGAAAGGCATATGAAATCTGGCACACTTTTGAACGCCGTTATAATATAGTGCTGAGAATGAACGCACTTTTGAACGCCGTTATACAGCGCTGAGAATGAACGCGTTCTCAATTACGTTCATCTAGTGGAAAAAACACCCGTTCAGTTCACGTTCGCCCAAAATACGAACGCGTTCACGAACGATCACTGGTTGTCGGACACCGCAACGCCTCTCTGCCATGTTTGTTGATCTTTAGTCCTGTGGGTCTGCCACTTCCTCGATTTTGATTGGTCGGTCGAAAAAAGTGACATTGATGAGCAGCGCTCCTCTCCAAAAGTTTATCAATTTTCAACTCGAGGAGCTTGGAGTGCTCCGCCAAAAAACGCTAGCTGCCGAGAGCGCTAAAAAGCGAGGCGCGGCGCTGGGAAGATAATTATCATTATTTTGCGCATGCGGGCAGGGGCGTCCATTTGGTATGGCAAGGTATGGCACCTTGTCAAAAAAATGTAATTTTTTTTTTTTTTTTTTTTTTTATATGTTGATTTAGAATTCGAATGTCAACATTCTGAACGAAGCTTCGAACTATTTGGTACAGCCCTAGCATGTTTTGATATTGTCAATTATCTCACTTTTACTAGTTGACTTTTGCTGTAACTAACTGAAATATGCCAAAAAAAAAAGGAAAATGGACATAGGGAAGTTTTTTTTATCAAAGGGCAGCAGAGACAAGTGATACAGGGACACAGGTAAGGTCTGGCTTAGTGATTATAATAGTGCAGTTTAGCATTCAGTAACCCATACTTTTTGTGAATGTGTTTTTGATACTACATTCTGTTGAACACACACCTCAAAACCGTACCTAAGGAAAATTGGCTCAATTGCAAGAAAAGTAATAGACAGTTATGATATTACATTCTCCATAATTCGTATGCAAAATATTGTGGTTCCCTGCTTTAGTCTGTTGACACATTTCTATACTAAAAATGCTTGTGTAGTCCTGTGTCATACCTAAATGTCATATAACTGAATTGTATAGAAACAACTCACCAAAAGTGACTATTGCACAACTGATTTGACAAAAAAATCGTTCAACCCCCCCCCCCCCCCCCCCCCCTCCAAGCCATGCCTTGCCTTTTAGTGAAATGACGCCACTGCATGCGGGTCCAGGAACGTGACCACACTGGATTCTGATATTGGCCACACTTCATAAATAATGTGAACAGCCAAACCCCCCCCCCCCCCCCCCCCCCAAAAAAAGACCTGAGCAAAACATTGGAATTAAGCAGTGTGTGAACATAGCCTACATTGCTTTGATCAGCTCTAAACGAATCACCTCTAAATTAACAAATGGTGGAATATAGATGACGTACCGTTAGTGACAGCCTCTGCATCAGACCACACAGTGTATTTCTCAGCCAGTGTGCTCCCGCTAAACCTCCAGCCTATACTGTTTCATCTCGTGCTTGTGTGTGTGTGTGTGTGTGCGTGTGTGTGTGTGTGTGTGTGTGTGTGTGTGTGTGTGTGTGTGTGTGTGTGTGTGTGTGTGTGTGTGTGTGTGTGTGTGTGTGTGTGTGTGTGTGTGTGTGTGTGTGTGTGTGTGTGTGTGTGTGTGTGCGGGTCCCAAGAGAGCTGTAGGATTTATTTATCATTCATGGCTTGATACAGTAACTGGCACGCTTCCCGAGACTCCCGCATGCAAGGTGGCAAGACACTGGGCCTGGAGATATTCAAAGCTAATCCGCACACCTACTCCCAGACACCAGATGATCAATTCTCCCTCCATACACACGCACGCACGCACGCACGCACGCATGCACACACACACGCACACACACGCACACGCACACACACACACACACACACACACACACACACACACACACACACACACACACACACACACACACACACACACACACACACACACACACAGAGTGGAGGCAGGATTGTATACTGCACCTACCTGAGGCGATGCTTTTCCACATGCTGTGTTGTAAACTACAACGTCCATCAACATAAATCTAAAGGAAAGTACCGTATAGTACAATTTCCTTTGCTGGAAGGGTCTATATGACTGCATGCAGTAAGACAATTAAAGTCACAAGGAAATCGCATTTGGAGGCCATCAAGCGCCACGTAACATATTTCCCGGCAGCAATACAGGATAGACGGGCGGGACCTGATACCAGAAAAGGATTTAATTTGATTGTTCAAAAGTGCACGTGAAGTTACCGCCTGGATGCTAAGCAGTAAGCTAGCTAGCCCTCCCTTTGCTGGTCCCTGGCTGTATCGATTATCCATTGGGTCTGAAACAGGCAGAAATACCAAAGAAGCCTCATGGTAAAAATGGCTTATAAAGTAACCGTGTGTGTTTTGGTAGGGTTGCCAACCATCTGGGTTTGGCCCGGAGATGCCTATAGAGACCGGTCACAGCTGTAGAAGTGGAATTGGATGTGGTGAATTATCGGGTGCGAGGTCATGGTTTGTAAATGGGGACATCCCCGTGGTTAATGACGCAGATCTGTCAGACAGCAATTCCCAAAGTTGATTGGAGATGCCTACAGGCAGAGGAGCAGAGCTAAATTCTGAAGCGTCTTGCTCCACTCAGGACAGGAATGAAATGCAGGCTAATGCATTTTCTCACAGTAGGTGCACATTATCCTACTAGGGTGGAATAGACCAGAATGGTGCTTTTTGCGATTTGCGAGTCTGTTTGTATGTGAAGAGATGGAGAGAGAGAGAGACTCGGGTACCAAGGCTCGTCAGGTTACGCAGAACATGTAGGCCTACACCTTATGGCGAAATTAGGTCTGTAAATTATATGAAATACTGAATAGAGAACAGAAAGAGAGCATAATAGAATAGAATAGAATAGAATAGAATAGAATAGAATAGAATAGAATAGAATAGAATATAATAGAATAGAATAGAATAGAATAGAATAGAAATACTTGTATTATCCCGAGGGAAATTCGACACTGCAAATCGCTCAACATTAAACATTTAGACAGAACAGGTCACGAATAAGAATAACAAAACAAATCAAATTGCCTAAGATAAGAGTAGAATAAAATTGAATAAAAATTGAATAAAATATACAGTAAATAAATACAGTAAAAAATATACTGAGGTCTACAGTAGGTGTAGTATTGCACAGTGCTGTTTCAAAAGTAAGAGTCCAGGAAGATGGCAACTGCCACTCTGTGCTCAGTGATGCAGTGAGGCACAGTGATGCATTGTATAGTCTGATGGCTGTTGGAATGAAGGACTTCCTGTGCCGTTCAGTGGTGCATTTAGGTAGTGTGAGCCTAGCACTAAACATGCTCCTCCTGTCAGCTAAGTCTGTGTATAGACTTAGCTACTGGCCTTCCTGACCAAACGAAATATTCTCCCCGTCAACTTGCACCTCCCCATCCATCTGTCATGGACTGCATTTATATAGTGCTTGTATCCAAAGCGCTTTACAACTTATACCCATTCACTCACACATTCACACACCAACGGTGCAAGGTGCCGACATGCTCATCTGTAGCAGTTTGTGTGTGTCTTGCTCAAGGACACTTTGACACGCTGCTGGGAGGAGCCAGGGACTTTCAGACAACCGCTCTACCTCTTGTAGCAACTGTCATTTCCATGTGGATTCAGCAACACCAGAGTCGCTATGAGTTAACGGTAGCTTACATAATGTTCACATTCTATGGTTCTGCCATGCAAGCTAGATGCTATGTTAGCCTTCATTCAATCGAGTGCAGACCTTGCGACTGCAGTGGATAAAATAGTGCATGACGACGGACTGTAAATGGTTTTTCAGCTACAGTAATATTGTGGTTACAAGAAGGCTTGTAAGCAGTTTTGGGTTTCTAGTGGAATATTTAGGCTGCTATAAATTAGAAAATGGACAGTGGCCACATAGCTGTATCTCTTCAGCTCAGCCACACTTCCCCAAAAAAGGCATTTGGTGACGGCGGCTACATTAGCTAGCAATGGCTGTTTTCAGGTCAGGCTATCAGTCACCAAGGCTTCATGAGATCATGGACTCTAGAGGCGTATTACTTGATACCTGTTTGACAATGTACTCTTGGGAGCTTGCACGTCCAGTTTTTATTGTGCTTTGTACAATGACAATAAAATTGAAAAGAAGTTAATTGAAATCAGTGGAATTGATCACCGGCGCCGTGGGCCTTGACAGGTTCGTGTTCATTATCTTATCTGTCAGTCTAAAGCACACGTGTCAAACTCAAGGCCCACGGGACAAACACGTTCTGCCTGGCATTTCCATCCAGCCCGCAGACTGAACTCGCTTATCAATTCATGTTGGCCCAGGCGCTACCCATAGGCGTTGTTTTGGTATGGCAAGGTATGGCACTCGCCATACTGTCCCTTGGTAGTTGGCTTCTTCTAGCCAATACTTTTTGTCATTTGTGAGAAATGACAGCTACCAAATCCATTCCGGGACAACGCAACGCAGTGTGCGCTCTGTAATAGTGACTTGCACCATGTGCGAGCGCGTCTCTCTCTCTCTCTCTCTCTCTCTCTCTCTCTCTCTCTCTCTCTCTCTCTCTCTCTCTCTCTCTCTCTCTCTCTCTCTCTCTCTCTCTCTCTCTCTCTCTCTCTCTCTATCTCTCTCTCTCTCTCTCCATCCTCACTATCTCTCTCCTCTCTCTCTCTCTCTCTCTCTCTCTCTCTCTCTCTCTCTCTCTCTCTCTCTCTCTCTCTCTCTCTCTATCTCTCTCTCTCTCTCTCTCTCTCTCTCTCTCTCTCTCTCTCTCTCTCTCTATCAGACATGCACTTGGGACAATGCGCAGATAATCTGTGTGTGCATTGCCTGGAGTTACCTTTTAGAACATGTAGCACACAGCATGCGATTCTTGGCATTACGCAGAAAGCCTACCTCCTCTGCATGTGTACTGAAGATAATTTTAGATATGTATTTAAATGGCATGTAACTTGATATCTTCAAGTCCAGGACCAGTTTAACCTAGTGGGTGAATACTTAATTGAAACCTAATATATGTAATTTAAATCTGTAAAATATAAATCTATAATAAGCCAATTGGCCATACATAATGCCTCCTTACCCACGCATATTGTATTATTTGAGATGCCAGAAGTGCATTTACAATAACATATTGAGCTGGTATGCACAAATTGAATAGATAAACAAAATGACCAATTAACCTCAGACCTCAGAAAAAAACTATTTTATTTGTATATGTACAGCCCAAAATGATCTGTATAAAAAAAAAAAAAAAAAAAAAATGGCCCCCTTGGTAATTGAGTTTGATCCCTGGTCTAAAGCAAATTACTGTTAAGCACAGATAAATGGAAACACTAGAATAAACCTGTACAGTAAATAGCACGACCAGAATCCCTGAAACACACTGGATCCCCATCATAAACTATAGTAAACCTGTAACCAGAATCCCTGAAACACACTGGATCCCCATCATAAACTATAGTAAACCTGTAACCAGAATCCCTGAAACACACTGAATCCCTCTCAGAAACTTGATTCAATATGAATCATGAAGGCATGCATTCCACAATGCCTTGTCAAGTCTAACTTGCTCTTGGCACGTGCCAACAAGGAAATCCCAGCAATTGCATGGAATTAATAGATTATATCACCATAGTGATGCATATGTTGTTAATAGTCATAATATCAGTCCAATCAGATTGGATTAGTGAGGGCCCTGCTGTAGTTGCTGCTGTATGGCGATTAGATTGATTTGTTACTGATAGATAAAAAACATTATTATATTCCTTGTAAACGTTTTGATTATGTTCACGATGTCATTTCAAATGTATCACTCGGTTTAAATGTACTCGGGTGGCCGTAAAAAACTAAACGGTATTCAAAAAGCAAGGCAGCGAGCCTATAGTAGCTCTCACCCTCTCTCTCACAAGAGCCCACACAGATGGCACGGCGTGGCGACTGTGGCACCGATGTTCTGCCAATACAAACGAAAAGCTTCACCATGGGGTCTAACAGCCCCCCCCCCCCCCCACACACACACACACTCTGGCCTAATTATGGCTCTCCTTCAGGGACGTCCATGGCCTTTGTCTTAGGATGGCAAGCCTTTACCCAACCTCACCGTTTGCTCTCTAATTAATGTGGTACCAAATTAAGATGCTGACCCGACGTGGGAGCCGCAGCCGTGGCTGACTGGACTGCAAAGGCCTTTAATAAGCATAGGATTGATTTCCTGCTCCCAAACAAGGAAACTATAAAAGAGTAGGGATGTCCGATATTATTGGCCTACCGATATTATCGGCTGATATTGGCATTAAAATGTAATATCGGAAATGATCAGTATTGGTTAAAAAAAATAAGATTTTTTTTTTTTTTTTTTTACATTTATTTAACCTTTATTTACACAGGCAAGTTCAAGTTTCAAGTTTCTTTAATAGTTGTCATACAGAAGTACAGAATACTTTTATACAAAATGCTTCTTACTGTTACGCTCCAGAGACTGTGCTAGACAAGATAAGTATGAAATAACATAGTATAGCATGTAAATTAGAAGTAAAAAAATTAGGTCACAGTGTTCAGTATAGACATATGTACAATGTTCTATGCAGAATAGACGTAACTGAGTTACCATATAATATACAATATACTATGCAGTGTACTAATATACAATACTATATAGTGCAAAGCAGAAATGGGATGAGGTACAATTTAGGTACAATTTACAGTAAGGTGTACGAGTTGTAGTGCAAATCCTTTATCAATAAATATAAATATAAAGTGTGTTTAGGTGATCTAAAGTGTGGAGAGTGGGTGCTGCAGTGTGTTTGTTTGTTTAAAGTGAGTGTGTGCGTGTGGATGTGTGTGCTGTGTGCATTTGATGGTTGTTGTATAGTGTTTATTGTTCGTTGAGCAGCCTGATGGCCTGGGGATAGAAGCTTCTTCTGAGTCTTTCTGTGCTCGCCTTGAGACTCCGGTATCGCTTGCCTGACCGCAGCAGTTCAAAGAGGCAGTTGTGGCTGGAGTCAAGCAAGTAAGAACAAATTATTATTTTATTTATTGTGAAAAGTATGCATAATGTTGTGTTTTTTGGGGGGGAAACCCTGCATATATCGGTATCGGTTGATATCGGTATCGGTTGATATCGGAAATTAAAGTTGGACAATATCGGTATATCGGATATCGGTAAAAAAGCCAATATCGAACATCCCTATAAAAGAAGGAAGGGTCCTCTTGTCTAGAATACCAGCATTCTATAGACGGGTTTCTCGTCCAATCCTGGTCAGAACAACAAGGCAGAGACGACAATATATTTGCATGTGTTAACCATCCGAGAGATCTAAACAATTGATCCAAGCCAAGGCTAGATAATGTAGTGGATTTAGGGGGGCACCACAGGCAGCGCTAACCAGTCAACTAAAGGGTCCGACCCGTTAGCCAAGGGCTAGATAGTCTAGGCATCCGTGGTCGTTACACCATGTAGGAGGTGAATGACTCATACTAACAACAGCCATGCTGATTTGGCTAAATTACATCCAGCCGTTTTCGTTTGGAACAACTTTTAGTTCCAGAGATCCCTGTTGTAATTTTTTTTAGCGCCACAGCTTGCGCAGATAGGGGGCAACTCAAGTCACAGGATTCAGTGAGTATTGCTGATTGGCTCAAACACGGTATGTTTATAAACAAGAAACCTGTCTATGTTCTGCTTGGTGCCAGACTGTGGTACCAGTTCTATTGAATCATATTAAAATCCAAAGTATACCAGCTATCTGAGGAAATGTACATCAACCAATATATCAGGGCCTTGAGGAGGGCGAGGAAGATCATGGCAGACCCCGCCCCCCACACGGGTCATAACCTCTTCACCGTGCCCCCCCACGGCAGGTGGCTACGGCTGCCCAAGACACTTAGGTCCCGTCATAGACTGAGTTTCTTCCCCTCAGCAGCTCACCTGGTAAATGAGTCAGGCGTCCCTCTGCTCCATTTGTACAAACAATATGGTGAATAAAGTAATCTGAATCTGAATCTGAAACGTTAGCTAGTTAACAACAACAAATTGCAGATGATTCTGACATCCAAGGTACTAACCTGTTTAAGTGACAGGTCATAAACGAGGAGATGGAGATCCCATTCAATTATGTCAGCCCGAACTGAAAGTTTCCACACTACATAGTGATGTGATGACCCTTCACTGGTATATAGAGTGTTTGGTCAGTAACATGGGTCTCCCAGTCCCTCCATTGTGCAGTAAACAGAAAATACTTAAGCAATAATACACAAGGAGCCGTGGGATGTCATGAATATTGCCACGGCTGTGATGCGCCCGCAGCCACTCGAGCGAAGCTCGAGTGGCGTATGCTTATTAGTCTAATGCAAGCGAAAGTCCGAAAAAGTCATCAGCACCTCGGACCGTACCGGTTAAATGCCCAGGCCATCGACTTGGTGGTGTTGAAGGATTAATTGCAGCACGTCCAGCTCATCTTTCGTTGGATTGGCATGTCTAATAATGCTGTTTTTTTCTGAATACCGGTAGATGTAGGCCTGTCCTCTTTATATATCCACTCGTTTATGGTTAACGGGTACGTTAATTCAAACGTAACTGTAAAGGTCGAATGAGTGTTTTTTGTTATAGATTATTATTATTATTATTATTATTATTATTATTATTATTATTATTATTATTATTATTATTATTATTATTATTAGTATTATTATTATCATTATTGTTATTATTATTTCCAATCGAAGGATATGATTTATGGGAATGTTATGTTTATCTGTGTCACCCGTTGGGTGGACTCTGTTGTACTGTGGGCGGATCACCTGCACCTGTCAGGTGGGTCGGCCCACGGCGCGGCGGAGATCATTAAAATGGTTGATAGGGATCAGCTGTGGGTTGGTAGCCGACGGGGAAAGCATATAATTTTCTGACCGCTTCGGGAACGCTTTAGAATAGTTTTATCTTAGGAAACACTTTGATCAATTAGAACCACGGTTATAGGACGCTTTAGGATCGCTTTGATCACCTCTCCCATGTAACCTACCTTTTCTAAATAAATCGGATCACCACGTCGGTATCTGATAACGGAACTCAATGTGTGGAGACTATACTTTGGATGGAGCGCAGGCCCGGACTGGCCATCGGGAGCACCGGGAGTTTTCCCGGTGGCCTGGCCTGCACAGATAAAAAAAAAAATTATAAAAAAAAAATATATATATATATTTTTTTTATTATAATTTTTTTATTTTATTTTTTGCCAGGTCATTGTTTCTAGTTGTGGCGGCGGCGCGGCGCGATAGTTAGATAACCTAGGTGAGTGGGGAACAACCAGGATTTCACTGTCTGCGACAGAGTTGGAGAACTATCTCTCTCTCTCCCTCACGCGGATCACACACAGAAATGGAGCCGTGCTGCCGCTTGTGATTGGTGGAGGCGGGACCAGGCGATACAACTGATTGACAGCGGAGGCAGCGAATGGAATGGCAGATAAAGAGAAAGTCAAAATAATTCAAAGATAATTCAAAGATTACACACCTTTGCCACATTGGCTACAAACATAATCACTGTAAAGTTATCAAAAAAATAAGAATCTGATCAGACACAAGGGTTAAGTTGTTGTTCCCTTTCTAATTTCCTCAAAAACATCTAGTCTAGTTAATGTGATCAATATTATTTGACAATTGATGCTTTTTGTTGGAAATTTCAGTCAGTGAGCTCATACTTTGAGCTCATTTTATAGTTAAAATGATTGAGATACGCAATCTTCTGTCTTCGTTGTGCATGCATGCGTGTGCTCACCACACGCGATACATGTGTCACTATTCTGGCAGTGGCTACTGTTATTATAGTATTGCAATGAAAGGTCTGTTATTTAATGTTTGTGTAAAGGGCTATTTTAACTGTTGATGGGTAGTGCATCAGTAAAGTGAATATGGTATTGTGCTCTTGCTCTGTTTGAATAGGTGGAGAGAGTGGTTAACTGTATTATAATAGTAAATAGAAAAATATGTTGTGCGCTTGCTTTTTTCTTTTTGAAGGTGGAGAGAGTAGCATTGCTAGGGCCACAACAGTTTTATTTGAGGTTCATAAGAGTACATTGTACTAAGCAATTGTTGGCTCATTAGTTTGTGATTCACATGCACTAAAATTCACCAGAATGCTGTCTTTGTAACAAAAGAATTCCGGGTGGGGGAACCCCAGACCCCCCGCTTAAAAAGTGGCCTGATTGGGGCTATATTTTGCGCTATATCTCCCGGTATGAATTATTTCCCCAGTCCGGCCCTGATGGAGCGCGTATGGAATCACTCCCCGTCTACCAGGAAGCGGACACAGGCAGGTGCCGCTACAGTAACGTTGTCCGCGGAGTAGGTCATGTTTCCTTTTGATGAATGGCAGTTGAACATTTCTACAACATTCTAAAGCCAGAGCAGTGGTATATTCATGGTGATTTAACCGTGAGTGTATCGTGAATATACTCACGGTTTACAACACTCTCGACCAATCACAATGCAGTGGTCGGACCTACCTGTTGTATAAATACTGGTATCCCGGGCCGTCCCACTTTATCCAATCAGGAGAGAGAAGCTTCGATATATTTACTTATTTCAGGAAATCTTGCCAAATTTACTGGCAGATTATTTGACTTGTTTCAAGCTCATATTTGCTTATATTTCTTATTTTTGTCAGACCATTTTTACTGTGTGGATTTCTCTCTCCAGATTGGATAACGTGGGAACAGGATACCAGAAAAGGTATTTTCTGTTTACTGCAGAGCAGAGGGACTGTGAGACTGACTGACCAAACACTCTATATCAGTGATGGCTGTCGGATTGTAGAGCTATTATGTTAACATCCAGACCACTTATTTTAACAAAGGAATACCACTTACAGGACCTTATTCTGCAAGCTGTGGCGCTGTTGGTAGTATTATCTCTGTGGCAAGATCGATGCCATATAGATTCAGAAATGTGCGAAAGGTGAGGCAGGTATATTTATATAACACATTTCACACACAGTGCTTTAAATAAGGAATAAAAGTTAAGTTTTGAGCTTCTTTTTAAAGTCAAAGCTGGTCCCAGATCTGTTTGTTCCAGCTATGTGTAGCACAGTAACTGAACACTGTTGTTGCACCATGTTTTGTTTAGTTTAGGAACAGTTAGCAGATGGTAGAGACGTATTCTGGCCCTAAACCACTGAGTGCTTTCCAGACGAGCAGCAGTGTCTTGAGGTCAAGTCTCAGTCACATCTGAGACACATCTGAGACGCAAACTGAGACACAAACTGAGACACATCTGAGACACATCTGAGACGCAAACTGAGACACATCTGAGACACATCTGAGACACAAACTGAGACACATCTGAGACACAAACTGAGACACAAACTGAGACACATCTGAGACACATCTGAGACACATCTGAGACGCAAACTGAGACACATTTGAGACAGATCTGAGACACAAACTGAGACACATCTGAGACACAAACTGAGACACATCTGAGACGCAAACTGAGACACAACTGAGACACATCTGAGACACATCTGAGACACAAACTGAGACACATCTGAGACACATCTGAGACGCAAACTGAGACGCAAACTGAGACACAACTGAGACACATCTGAGACACATCTGAGACACATCTGAGACACAACTGAGACACATCTGAGACACATCTGAGACACATCTGAGACACATCCGAGACACATCCGAGACACAAACTGAGACACATCTGAGACACATCTGAGACACAAACTGAGACACATCTGAGACACATCTGAGACGCATCTGAGACACATCTGAGACGCAAACTGAGACACAACTGAGACACATCTGAGACACATCTGAGACACATCTGAGACACATCTGAGACACATCTGAGACACATCTGAGACACAAACTGAGACACATCTGAGACACATCTGAGACACAAACTGAGACACATCTGAGACACATCTGAGACGCATCTGAGACACAAACTGAGACACATCTGAGACACAAACTGAGACACATCTGAGACACATCTGAGACACATCTGAGACACATCTGAGACACAAACTGACACATCTGAGACACATCTGAGACACAAACTGACACATCTGAGACACATCTGAGACACATCTGAGCCTGTAGCAGCAGCTCCTCCCGTTTCATGACGGGTCCGAGGGCACCGACAGGGTTAACGTTCGTCAATCTAATTTGAGCTAACTCAGAATAACAGCCGTTCTGTTCTTACATATCGGCGCGACAGTGGCTCAGGAGGTACAGCGGCCGCCTGGTAATCGGAAGATTCCCAGTTTGATTCCCGCTCCTCCCGGGCGGCATGTCGAAGTGTCCTTAAGCAAGACACTTAACCCTGAATTGCTCCCGATGAGCAGGTTGGCAAGAAAAGAAAAAAAAATGTTTCATTGTAAAGCACTTTGGATAAAAGTGGTATATAAATGCACCGTTTACCATTTACCATTTATATCAAGGCGGGTTTTAGTAAGGAACGTGAAATCTAATTTATAATTAAAGTAATCTGGCCATTGAAGAGACTTGTTTGATCTTACATTTAAGCAGCACATATTTTATAGTTGTAGTGGCAGGCAGTAGGGAAACAGTGGACTACTGGGTGACGGCTATAAGGTTTGATGTAATTACAGTACAGTGTTGAATAGTGGTTGTTTGGTTTAGTAGTGACCTCAACAGGAGTGCTCGAATTTAAGGAACTTCCGACAGTCTGGCAGTTTGGCAACAACGCTGATGTAACACACAGTACTTTGAGCCCAATGGGGGTGAAAGGGGAGAGGGGTGTGTGCGGGAGGGAAAGCCAAGTGACGGTTGGGGGCAGGGGGAGGGGTTGATACAGTACATCGCGGGGATGACATGTTTGATGCCAGTATTCACCAGTTCTTCCATCTTGTTTTATTGGGATATTAATATTATTCAGTTCTCAGGAGTTCAAACATTTCAAAATCTTCAGAAGTGTGTGAGTGTGTGTGTGTGTGGGGAGGGGGGGGGGGGGGGGAATAGGGGGATTGAGAGAAGATGTGTAGTAATGATTGCGGAGACGATTTATTGAAGGAGTTTAAAATAAAAATAGTTATCCGAGAAGCTTAAGTATGTCAGCTTTGATGTGGCACAGAACCGTCCGGACCGATCAAGAAAGTACACATTATCCTGAGGAAATTGAGAGGTATACATGCGCGTGTGTACATGTAATTTTCAGAAACGTAATCCCACCGCTCAAAAACCGGGGCTCAAATGTGACAGTAAGTGTCGTTAATCCCACGAAGCACAATTTGCTGAGGGATTTGAGAACTGGCGCACCACACCGAGCTCCTGACAGACCCTTACATATTGGAAGGGAACATCGCGGGCGCGTGTCGGGAATCTCCCAGTGAACAATGCAATTTTAATTTGTGCCACTCCTGAGGATCAGAAAATCCCCTGTAAGAGGATTTGATCACACCAGATTGTGTCCTCGTATTAGGAGGCGTGATGATATGAGTGACAATATCTCGCCAAACTGCGAGACAACAAAGTGAGACACATGAAATATTGATATCCTGAGTCTGTTTAAATAGTGTGCGCTGGGGCTCGACAGTCAACCCTAACCGGCGCCACAACGTGATAACAACACATGCTTCAGAACTTCGCCTCGTCAAACAGCTCAAATCTGTCGCACAGATCTGAAACTTTTTTGATGTACAGTGTAGGAGCCTTTGATAACGCTGGTAACACGCTTTCTTTGATCATCTCGAATCCAATCAATATGTAACGTTCACCTCTGTTGAAAACACAATAGAACCCGCCACCCGCTATTTTCTTTTCTTTTTTAATTATCAGTAAAATCACATCATTCATTACAGTTGTGTGACAGACTAACTTAGGAGTAAGCAAATTGATAAATAGATACATAGATAGATACATAGATAAATAGATACATAAATAGATACATAAATTAATAAAATAGTCAAATAAGATAAAAGAAAAGAAGATAATACTATACAATACTAAACAATTGGATCCATCAGCCCATATTGTGAGTTGGGTTAGCTCATTATAGGACTTTTTGCCTTAGAGAGTATGTCATCCACTCCGTCTCATAGACATGCACGTGGCAATTAAACAGGCTTTAACCAGTTAATTGTAATACATTTATTAGCTGCAACAAATAAACAACTATTCCCTCCATCCCTTCAGGTATTACTCCTAATAATGTGTGGCCCATAGATCTTGAGGGATGTCAACGTGGAATAGAGCTCCATATACTTCATCCCAGAATGGTCTTAGTTTAAAGCATTATATGAGCATATGTGGATATGATTGCCTATTTTGTGTTTCGCAATTTCTCCAACATGCATTAGTTAGTGTTGGGCATGTCTTTGCCATTATCTGTGGTGTTACTGTAATATCTGGCAATAACTTCCCAGAATGCTATTCATCGACTACAGCTCGGCATTCAATACCATAGTCCCCTCCATACTCATAGCCAAGCTCAGGGACCTGGGCTTGGGCTATGACCTCTGCCAGTGGGTCTTGGACTTCCTGACTGGCAGACCCCAGGTGGTGAGAGCAGGCAACTGCACCTCCTCATCCATCACCCTCAACATAGGGGCCCCCCAGGGCTGTGTTCTGAGTCCCCTCCTCTACTCCCTGTACACACACGACTGTGTGGCTCAGCGGAGTAGCAATACAATCATCAAATTTGCTGACGACACAGTGGTGGTGGGCCTGATCTCTGCCAACGACGAGAGGGCCTACCTGGAAGAGGTCAAGGTCATGGCGGGATGGTGCCAGGAAAACAGCCTCTCCCTGAACGTCAGCAAAACAAAGGAGATGATTGTGGACTTCAGGAGGTCGGGGGTCAAGGACTACAGCCCCCTCAGCATCGACGGGGCACCGGTTGAGAGAGTCAACAGCTTTAAGTACCTCGGAGCCTACATATCCGAGGACTTGACATGGACCACACACATTGACAGTGTTGTGAAGAAGGCACGACAACGCCTCTACTTCCTCAGGCGCCTAAGGAAGTTCCAAGTCAGTCAGAAGATCCTTAAGAACTTCTACTCATGTACAATAGAGAGCATCTTGACCGGCAACATCACCTCCTGGTTTGGGAATAGCACTGCACAAGACCGAAGCAGACTACAAAGAGTGACACGTTCAGCCGAACGCACAATTGGAGGGGGGCTCCCCACCCTCCAGAACATTTACAACAAGCGTTGCAAGGGCAAGGCTAAGAGAATCATTAAAGACTCCAGTCACCCGAACAACTGCCTCTTTGAACTGCTGCGGTCAGGCAAGCGATACCGGAGTCTCAAGGCGAGCACAGAAAGACTCAGAAGAAGCTTCTATCCCCAGGCCATCAGGCTGCTAAACGAACAATGAATGAACACTACACAACAACAACCACCAAACGCACATAGCACACACATCCACACGCACACACTCACTTTAAACAAACACACTGTAGCACCCACTCCACACACTTTATAACACACACACACTTTAAACAAACACACTGTAGCACCCACTCCCCACACTTTATATTTATTGATGAAGGATTGCACTACAACTCGTACACCTTACTGTAAATTGTACCTAAAATTGTACCTCATCCCATTTCTGCTTTGCACTAGATAGTACTGTACATTAGTACACTGCATAGTATTGTATATTATATGGTAACTCAGAACATTGTACATATGTCTATACCGAACACTGTGACCTCATTTTTCTTCTTCTAAATTACATGCTATATTATGTTATTTGATACTATCTTGTCTAGCACAGTCTCTGGAGCGTAACAGTAAGAAGCATTTTGTATGAAAGTATTCTGTACTTCTGTATGACAACTATTAAAGAACTTGAACTTGAATTCCCTCCATGTGTTTGAGCTTATAGTTATCATACAATAATAATAATAATAATAATAATAATAATAATAATAATAATAATAATAATAATAATAATAATAATAATAATAATAATAATAATAATAATAATAATAATAATAATAATAATAATAATAATAATAATAATAATAATAATAATAATAATAATAATAATAATAATACAACTTTATTTGTATAGCACCTTTCATACAGAAACTGCAGCTCAAAGTGCTTCACAGGCATAAAATTAGCACATAAAGTGCAGACATATAAAATCACAGTTTTTCACATTAGGATCTAACATCCCAACAGGCCACCTTGTTTATTGCCCCTTAATTTCTCTTGTCTGGTATAGCTTGTGATTATTGTCTTTGTCCCCAGTGTGTTTTATGGTGTTATTCAGTATTTTACCCCATGGTGTTCAGTCTTTTCTTGTGTGTTTCCTTCCTGGTTGTCTCACTCTATGTGCGTCTCGTTTTTGCTAATTGCCCCGCTGTCTCTCTAGTGTTAATTGTTCCCCCTATATCTGGTGTGTGTTCCCTACCCTCCATTGTCGGTTCATCGTTTGTTACTGTTGTGTTCCATGTCCATGATGATCTTGTTCTGTCTCCTGTGATCCTGTGCGTCTTATAGTAAGTTTCCTAGTGTTAGTCTGTTTTCCACCTTTTGTTTTTGTGTCTTGTTTGTTAGTGTTTTATTTGTAGTTAGGTTTATTTTTTCCCCTACCAGCTCTGCTGTGGTTTTATGTTATGTTTTTGTACATGCTCTCATTGTGAGCTATTCCTTGTTTTGTTTGCTGCTGCCATTTGAAGTAAAGAGATGTTTGATACAATTCACCCCTGGCTCCACGTACTGTACGTCTCGTCTGCCTATTCTCTCCTCGTCCTGTTCAACAACACTATCCGTAACACTCTGTTTGTTATCCACAGCTTAAAACCTGACAGTCTTCCCTCCTGTTTGATACCCACCTTGACCCTTCGAACCTCCCACTCAGGGCAAACCTCCCTCTCAGGGCATAGTTCTAGGCCTGGGACCTACACAGTTTTAAAGCCTGACAGTCTTTCTTGTTTGATACCCACACAGTTTAATACCTGACAGTTTTGAATATTTAATAACAAGCAATAGACATATCACCTCCCAGTCCTCCCTTGATATCTCTTGTTGCATCTCAGCCTTCCATCTGCCTTCCTTAATTTGTACAGATTTATTTGGGTTCATAAGCAAACAATCCTGATAAGATAAGCTAGATGATCTTCCCCAGTGGTGAATATGAATATATTAAGAATATTGTTATGTTGGAAGAATCAGACAACACGTAGTTTCAGCATGTCGGTGTTTACTGAACTCAAGACACATGCATTCTAACGTACACCAGAACATCAACGTCAACGTCACGTATGGCCATATGCCGTAACGTGAAACTCAACAGAATAACACGACACTGTCGCAATAGTTAGAACACTAGTTAAAGTGCTGGCACTCGCTAGAGTACCAGACGTAACATTTCCCCCCCCTTCACTCAACCTAAGAGTGATACTCAGTCTCAAAGTCATTCAGGTGTGCAGGCCTGTTGCGCGCTCGGAGTGGGCGGGGCCCGGGCACTGCAACAGCCAACGGCGGAGGTCCCGCAGCCTCAGGCTGAGCCGCGGGTGCTGGGGCTGCAACATCATCAAATTGTCTGTCCTGCAGAGCTATAGCCGCGGGTGCTGGGGCTGCAACGTCATTGAATCGTCTGTCCTGCAGAGCTACAGCCGCGGGCACACCCTGTCCCGGGGCAGCGGGAGCCTGCACCCTGCGCAGTCGGCCAGCATGCCAACGCGTCCCATCAGCCAGCCTGAATGAGGCCGGGCCAAGCTGCTGTCTGACCTGGACCGGGTCAGACCAGAATGACCGGAGCTTGTTGTCCCGGTGGGGTCGCCGAATCCTGACCCAGTCTGAGACGGCGATGGTAGGTGGTCTCGCATGTCGGGTCCTGTCGAAACGGTCCTTCATCCGGCGCTGGCGTGCGTTGACTGTGGCTTGAAGCGGGTGGGCTGGAGCCTGAGCCGGAGTAGGGCGCAGCCTGTCCAGGGGCAGCTGAAACTCGCTCCCTAGCATGAGGGAGGCTGGGGAGACGCCTGTGGTGGCGTGTTGAGTGGCCCTGTAGTGCAGGAGCGTCTGTTGGAGACCGTTGATGAATGTGCACCCTTGTGCCAGGTGGGCCCTGATGCCATTCTTCAGGGATTGGTTCAGCCGTTCCACCCCCCCGTTCGCAGCCGGGTTGTAGAACGACGTGCGGATATGACGTATCCCCTTACCCCCCAGGTAGGAGGCCAGTTCGTGGGAGATCATTTGGGGCCCATTGTCTGTCGTGATCCTCTTGGGCAGGCCCCAGCGTGTGAACAGGGACTCGAGAATCTCAATCAGCACCCCGGCTGTGACCGAGCCCACGGGCGCCACCTCAGGCCACTTGGAGTGGAGGTCGTAGATCACAACGAGGAAACGCTGGTGATGCGGTACCCCGTGCAGTTCACCACAGACGTCGAGCTGCAGGTGCTCCCAGGGTTGGGACGGCCAGTCCAATGGCTGCATGGGTGGGGGCGGGGCTGGGGCCCTGGTCTTCCCGCTCAGAAGACAGGCAGTACAGTCCTTGACCAGGGTCTCGATTTCCCTGTCGATGCCTGGCCACCACACCAAGTCACGACACCGCTGTTTGAGCCTGACTATGCCCAAGTGGCCCTCGTGCGCCATAGCAAGGACACGCGCCCGAAGGACACTCGGGACCACAGTACAGAGCCCACGAGCGACGCAGGAGTCGTTCCAGCATGACAACTCGTCCCGGAGTCTGCTATAGGGAAGCAGCTCGTCAGGTGTCCTCGCCGGCCAACCCTGCCTGATGTAGGTTGAGAGCGCAGAGAGGACAGGGTCAGCAGACGAGGCGTCCTGGAGCTCCTGCAGCGACACTGTCTCTTGGAGGGGAGTGTGGAGGAGCTGGACCAGGTCATGCTCAGCCTGATCCCGATCGGGAGTCGAGGGCGGGGCCGTGGGGGAACTGGGGATGGCGCGTGACAGTAGGTCAGCTACTACGTTGTCCCGGCCCGGCGTGAATTGCAAACCGAAGTTGTACTGCTGCAGGCGGTCAGCCCAGCGGTGGAGGCGGAGCGGTTTGTGGCCAGTGCCTGACGTGGCGAGGAGGGTAGTGAGAGCCTGGTGGTCCGTCCTAAGCGTGAATGAGCGGCCGTAGAGGTACATATGCCAGCGCTCACATGCCCAGATGCAGGCCAGGGCCTCTCGCTCCCCCACTGAGTACCTCTGTTCTGTGGGGCTAAGGGCCCGTGAAGCGAAAGCGACCGGCCTCTCCACACCCCCGTGCAGCTGTGACAGTACCGCGCCCACGTCTGCGGTGGAGGCGTCACACGTGACGAGGGTGGTGCTGTCTAGGTCGAAAAACGCCAGGACTGGTGATGAGGTGAGCTGGGACTTGAGGAGGCGCACAGCCTTCGAGCAGGCAGGCGTCCAGAGCCAGGGCTCGTCCTGCTTCAACAGCTTCCGCAGCGGTGCAGTTGTGTCGGAGTAGTGTGGCAGTAAGCGGAGGTAGTACGCCGTCATGCCCAGGAAAGAGGCCACCTGGGCCGCTGAGGTGGGCTCTGGGACACTGTGTATGGCCTCTGTGTTTGACTGGAGCGGGTACATGCCGTCAGCCGAGAGGCGGAACCCAACAAAGTCAATGGTCGTGGTGGCAAAGACACACTTCTCGCCGTTGAGTGTGAGGTGGTGCTTCGCCATCGCACTTAAGACACTGTGGAGGCTCGCGTCGTGACTCTCGGCGTTGGCCCCGTGCACCACGATGTCATCGAGGTAGATGGCCACCCCGGGGATCCCGGCGAAGACGGAGGCCATGATCTTTTGGAAGCAGCTGGGGGCGGAGCTTAAGCCAAAAGCCATGCGTTTGTAACGGAAGACCCCCATGTGGGTGATGAACGCGGTGAGGTTGCGGCTCTCTGGGTGTAGTGGCACCTGGAGGTACCCCTGACGAAGGTCCAGCTTAGAGAACACCTTGGACCCGTGGAACTGGGCGGTGAGCTCCTCTGTGGTTGGCAGGGGGTATTTGTCAGGGACGATGGCCTTGTTTACCGCTCTCATGTCCACGCAGAGTCGCAGGTCCCCTGTCTTCTTCTTTGCTACCACCAAGTTGGAGATCCAGGGTGACGCGTTCACCTGTTCGATGATGTCGTTGTCCAGCATCTTCTGTAACTCGGTGGCGATGCCCTCACGGAGAGCCAGGGGGGAGCGGCGAAGGGGCTGGATGACCGGAGTCACTTTTTGGTCTAGCAGGGGCTGGTGAGCGAAACCCTGGAGGCAGCCCACGCCGTTGAACAGTGCCGGCCACTGTTGCTGCCAGGAGACAGCGGTGGCGGTGTGGATCTCTGAGCCTGTGGTGTCCAGCAGAGAGAAACCGAGGCCACTGAAGAGGTCGAGGCCGAGGAGGTTGGTCCCTCGGCGTGCGATGTTGAAATTGAAGGCAGGCAGTGTCCTTTCTCCGTACCTCACCGGCAGCTGGAGGGAGCCAACGATGTCAATCTTGGAGTCGGCGTAGCCTCGCAGGGTGGTGGTGGGCGGGCCCAGTGGTTTGTGGGAGAAGAATTGAGAGTATGTCGCCCAATTCAATAGAGACACTGTGGCTCCAGTGTCGAGGAGGAGGGGCAGTGTGATGTCACCAACCACCAATGAACATGTTTTGAATGGCACTCGTCCTGAGCTGACATTATGGATGATAGTGGTCGGTGGCTTGGAAGCGCTAGCTGGGGCTGACCTGCAGACCTTTTGGAAGTGGTTTAGCCTCCCGCAGTTGGAGCAGGCTTTGCCACGGGCAGGGCAGGTCTGGGCTCTGGAGTTGTGTGAAAGGGAGCCACAATTCCCGCACGGCTGGCGTGAGCGGTCACGTGACTGGGAGGCTAGCAGTATATTGTCCCCGCCGTCGTCTGCACTCACATTGAGGAGGGACACCCTTGAGCTGAGCGTGCTCGCAGCCTCTACTGGCATGTGTGTGTTGGGGCGGGGGGAGGTAGACAAACTAGCTGCACAGTTCATAGCAGATTCCACCTGCACTGCTAGTCTAATAGCTACTGCTAATGTCAGCTCATCATTTTCCAACAGTAGTCTTTCCCTGATTTTATCACTGTCAGTGTTCAATATGAGTTGGTCTCTCACCATTTCATCCTGTAATGCCCCGAATTTGCATGAGCTAGCCAAGCCCCGTAGGTCCGCGACGTACTGCGTTATTGACTCGCCAGTACGTTGATGTCTCCGTCGGAACACAACTCGACGGAGGAGTGCAGTCTGTGGAGTGGCGAAATGTCCCTTTAGGAGCGCCACCACCGACATATATGTGTCACTGTCTAATGTGCCGAGCGTTTCACACACACGCTGTCCCTC
Source organism: Notolepis coatsorum (assembly GCF_963971535.1). Lineage (NCBI taxonomy): Eukaryota > Metazoa > Chordata > Actinopteri > Aulopiformes > Paralepididae > Notolepis > Notolepis coatsorum. The sequence goes on along the minus strand of NC_140169.1, from coordinate 168,738,407 downwards.
CACGCCTAAACAGTGCTGTAGTAATGCACGTTTTCTCACCGCGGACAAGTCCAAACCGGTAGCCAGGATATACGTCTCGAACGAGGAAATCCAACGCGCCCACGGGACGGGCGGCTCACCGGGCAGCGGTAGGAAGGGTGGAGGGGGTGGGATAGATAATTCAGCCATCTCTCGTCGCCAATGTTATGTTGGAAGAATCAGACAACACGTAGTTTCAGCATGTCGGTGTTTACTGAACTCAAGACACATGCATTCTAACGTACACCAGAACATCAACGTCAACGTCACGTATGGCCATATGCCGTAACGTGAAACTCAACAGAATAACACGACACTGTCGCAATAGTTAGAACACTAGTTAAAGTGCTGGCACTCGCTAGAGTACCAGACGTAACAAATATCTCTGCTCCTGTGGGATGTACAACGTTGTCCCAGTGTTTGTGTTTTATTAGTTTGACTAATTGTCTCAATTTTAAATACCTAAAAAGATAAATAAGGTGGTTTTATGAAGGAGAAATTCATTTTCTAATTGTTCAAATGGCCCCTATCGCATCATCGATGTACATAATTGAGTCCATTATTCTGTCCATCTTCTGAATCCTATGTGGATTGTATTTCTCTCCATATTCCTAAAGTGAACATAGTCCACTATCCCATTTCATCATCCTATTGTTTTCAGTGAATCATCTGGAAAGGGCAGCTCAGATAAAGGTTGCTGGCACTAGCTTTTTTCCAATGTTAAGTCGGCCTGTATCTGTGAGGTCCCTGAGGTTTTAGCTGCGCTGCCCAACAGTAATATCTAAGATTGGGGAGTCAGGAGTCCTCCTGCCCTTATCGAAAGTCGCAACGTTTTTTAAGTCTGACGTTGCCAAATGAAGACAGCATCCATTTCAATCCAATGAAGGTATTGCAATGAAGCAACATAACACACTGTAGGGGCACGGCATACATACTCTAACAGGGAGAGAGAGGAGAGAGTGATCCCATTGCCTACTTACTGTAAATGTTCCATCCATTAGACAGGCATAAATTCAATAAATATGCTAATAAGTTACAGTCTACAAGGCTGGCTGGCAGCAAATTCTCAACCTTCGGAGGAACCCTAGAAAAAATGATTTGTTCTGCGTTCATGGTTAGTCATTTCGAAACAGGAGCTTTGCTTATCAAGGCACAGTAGCCCTGTTTGTTTGTTTGTTTGTTTGTGTGTGTGTGTTTGTTTGTTGGAGTCATCATAATGAAAAGTTAATCAAGTGAGATAATTGAATGTTGTTGAGAGACAGTGTGGGGAGGGAGGGTCCTGTTTGATATATTTTGTCATCATTCTATGAGGGGCAACTTTTTGTCTTCTGAAGCTTTACTCGATAATCAAAATGGTACATGTATTATTTGCTATACTCGTGTCAAAGCCCATTCAGTACAAAAAGACGCGTGGTCGTGCGGTGTGTGTCCTCGAGACAGATGGACTGGAGAGAGACAATAGTTTCCCTTGCTGCCGTGAGAACAGTCGGCATTATTACCTTTCACTTAATGCACTTGGAAGGCAACTGTGTTTTCAAGCCTCAGAGTCGTCGCAGCAGCGCTGAACCAAACGGATGGAGACAGGCTTCTGACAGGTGCTGGTTTGACATGGGAATCAGTGCCGTGTTCATCGCCGCATAAAAGCCCAGTTCCCTGGTGTGGCAGGAAGAGGTCCGTATATCTATAGGGATCAACTTCATGATGGCCTGTCAAAACAGAGCAGCCTTTCGGAGGCAGCTACATCTCATCAACGTAACGATCCATGGCGTTCGGAGGATTACTCCTTTCCTCCCCGGATTGGCTCGCGCTCGACAGTGGTATGTCCAAGAGAATCTGTACACGCGGAACGATAATCAATTACGACGCCGTTTTGTTATGCCTCTTTCTTTTGTCTCTCTTAACACTCATTTATGTCAAAATATACAGTGATATTTCCAGCAGATCAGAGCCAATTCATTGTGCATCTGCTTCTTAGAAGGATTGCGACGTCTGAGCATCAAACGAGCTGTAGGATGTAGACACACTTTAATGGCGGGATTAGAATATTTATTTCTGTCAAGGCTCACCAGTTCCACCACGTTCCGTCAGCATATCTCTCTCTCCGAATCGAAATCAGAAGTAATTGCATGTACATTAATATGCATATACAGTTGAACCTCTGCTCAAACTATACGGTCTCTGAAAGCACTTGGGGCAAATTTAGCTCTTACACAGTTTGTTCTGTAGGATTAGCTTTGCGTTTAAGGGCACGTTAGACAAAGACTGAGTCATATTAAGCCTCTTTTGGTGAGAAATTTGGGGACGAATTGAGGAATGTGCAACCGTTCCCCCACGGCACTTGAATGTTGATGTTTCTGCAGTAAATGTTGGGCAAATCACGAGCCATTACTCTTAATCATATTGTTAATAGAGAATTGAATGCTTCGGGTTGAGCTTGGTGGGGGTGAAAATAGCAGAGTACTTACTAATGAGCTATCTAAATGTCAACAGACTTCACGGAACGTCTTCAGCAATTCATCGTGCCCTTATAAGTCTGTGCAGGCTACTGTATGTTTATGCACCAGAGGCGGTAACCACGAACGACTGATTTTACAACGTGAGACATATCACATGTATGCTCTTAACACGATGGCGCCTTATGATTTGAAGGAAGAATTTGATATCGAACCGTTTTTTATCAATTGTGTCAGCATAAGGTTTTGCATTGTTCATTGTTCTGTCTTACATTTTTAAGTTCAGCATTCATAACATGTGAATCCGACTTGTAAAGCGTTCCTATTGCATCATATTTTAAGTGTCTATCTACATTGCAAAATGCTATTTAGTACTGTCTTGTCGTGTCATATCATAGTGTGGTGGATCAGATTGTGACAATAAATCCATAATCCTCCTCTATATGCACTCAACTTCTCTGATGTTTTCATTTCCATACAAATCTACTGTATTGTTGTGAATATAGGTCAGTGTCTATTTGAATATCTTTGTATTTTTGTGATCTCACTATGGACCCGCCCACCGACTTCCTTTTCCTGTGTATATACGTATACCTCACCTCCCTCACTTGCCTCACATGTTCTGTACTGCACCTGACAGAGGCCACACAGGCCGAAACGTTGTGACCTAAATACATTCACACAGGCAGGGCCGCCTCAGGGGGTGTGCGAGCAGTGCGGTCGCACAGGGCCTCGCGGGAAGGGGGGCCTCGCACAATTTTTTTTTTATTTTTTTTTTTCGAGGCCCCCCTTCCCGCGAGGCCCTTTTTCATCACAGACCTAAAATCTAGTTTTGCTTATATGCTTATATATTTCACATTAGACACGTTTGTAGAATGTTCCTGACTCTGCGGCTCTGCAGCAGACATACTCACTATTGGAGCTCTGGGGCTCTGCAGCAGATATACTATTGGTTTCAACGAAGGGAGGGGTTACATCATGTGTACGCCGGCGTGCGTCAGCTGCGTTTGACTATTTCGCACGTGCAGCTTTGGAGGTTATGCTTAGTTATGCCAGCCAAAACGAAGAGGACGGTCATTCGTCAGATGGACTGAAGATGAAAGTTGTTGCATGTTAGACAGTTCAGTCAGGCTAGCAATGTCGGCTTAGCTAAAGGCAGGGACAGCTAGTTAGCTTTAGCTATGTTATAATATCGAGTGCTAACGTGTGGTTCAGTCGGGATAGCCATGATGATGTCGGCTAGTAGCTAGCTTAGCTAAAGGCTAACTAGCGTTAGCTAACCTAGAGAGAGCGCGTGCAGCATTGTTATGCCAAGATGAAGAGGACGATCATTCGGCAGATGAACTTCGTCAACTCCACGCGGTTGTCTCCATCCTCTTGGACGTTTGGTGAGTTTTTAATGCACTCTATTCTATTCCCACCATGGATATATCTCTCTCTCTCTCTCTCGGGAGCCAAACGGGCCGGCTAGCTGTTGTAGTAGCTAACGGTGTGTGGCCTGGTGTCAGTACCTGGCTACTCTATTTGCAGTTAGCCTATTTAGCTGATGTCGGCCATTGGCTCCTTGCTACTTTGTTTTCTCTGGTATAGACCCTCTTCTCTTTGGATTTAAGTGTTGATCTTTGTCCTTTTGGATCTATGTATATTCATGTTGCCTTTGTGAAGTTATCTTTTCCTTCTGTTTTGTTCTTCCATTAAAAGTTGAATATCCTTTAGGGGCTCATCTTTGCTTATCTCTCTCATACATGCTCTCTCTCTAACACACACACAGACATGCTCTCTCTCTCTAACACGCAAACACACATGCTCTCTCTCTCTCTTTCTAACACACACAGACATGCTCTATATCTCTCTCTAACACAAAATTACATGCTCTCTCTCTATATATTTCTCTCTCTTTCTAACACACATATACATGCTCTCTCTCTAACACACACACACAAACAGACATGCTCTCTCTCTATCTCTCTCTTTCTAACACACACAGACATGCTCTATCTATCTCTCTCTCTTCAATTCAAATGGGCTTTATTTCACATTCTTGTATTTCTCTCAGTAGGTATGGGAGTTTTGAGTTATTGTCGATGTTTTCAAAGTCTCTTTGGGTGTTTGCAATTTGTGGGAAGTATGTCTTGGTATAGTGGGCAGGTTGTTAAGAAGTGGAGCTCGGTTTCCACCTCATCTTGTGTGTAGTGGGTCTGTCTTCGCTTGGGAGCCAGGTCTGCCTATGGCGGCCTTTCTCGATGGCTAGGCTGTGCTCGCTGAGTCTGTACCTAGTCAAGGATCTTCTTAGTATTGGTTCAGTCACAGTGCTCAGGTATTCTGCCACTGTGTACTCTCTGTTTAGGGCCAAATAGCATTTCAATTTGCTCTGGTTTTGGGTTGTTTCTTTCCAATGTGTGTCTCTCTCTCTCTCTCTCTCTCTCTCTCTCTCTCTCTCTCTCTCTCTGGCCTTGCTCTGGTGGAGGGTCAGGGGCATTGCCGGGTCTGTGCAGCGATAACACTGTATATTGACTGTAGAACGGGAGCTCTCTCTCGCTCTCTCTCTTGCTATATGTTGACTGTATCATGCCCAGCCTCGGGCAGCGCTATTATTTAAGAATATGTTGACTGTATAAAAAAAAAAAAAAAAAAAAAAATTATATATATATTTTTTTTACCTTTTAGGGGGAGGGGGGGGGGGGGGGGCCTCGCGTTTAAATCTCGCACAGGGCCTCGCATTTCTCCCAGGGATCTATTTAGACAGTGTGTGGACAATCATCCCTTCTCTCCTCATGCATGAGTTTCTAGTATCAGACCCCTTTAGGATTTGTGTCCACCGGGCGCATTTTCAGTTGCTCTCAATGACGTGAAATGGCATGCTGTCCCCTAGAGAAGAGAGCACTATGTCCGGTGTCTTTTGTCAGAGTGCTCTGTCTCTTTTGTGCCGGCGCTTTAGGGATTCGCCGAACCAATTGGACAGATCGGAAATCGGAGCCGTTGTGGCATATTTAGCCCTTTAATCGATCGGTATTGGCTATAATTTATTAGCTACTCCGGATCAAATTCCAATCCTTTTTTGTAAAATAAATGAATAAATGAAAACCCTTAAGGGAATGCTGTGATGTGGGCTATTCTTTGTATTTAAGCAGAGCTATACCAAGCATACCTTAGGCACATTGGATTGTTTTTTTTCTAGCTTTAATGTATTGGAAGTGTGCACTGTGCAGCTGTAATATCTAGGAAAATACAAAAGGACTCTGTATCGACTCAATATCAAATGACTCGGATCGGGATCGGGGGAAAATAACTTGATGGGGACATCTACAAATGGATATTAGCCTCTGGCTATAGCATAATCTGGCATATTTACTGTACATGAAAATGTACTATTTTAAATGAATCCCTATTTTAAAGTTGGCTGAGCTTAAACTTAGCCAACGAATCAAGGTTGTAATTGAGCAGTGACACGATGAGCATCACCCCAATAAAGCTGATCCAGGGACAGTGCATCCTCTAGGTTTAATTCATGGTGAAAACACCACCAAATAAAACACGAATGTCAACACTGTCGTCATAGATATTGTACAAAGCCCATGCATGGCGTTTTCATAACAACGCTTCTCAGTGCTCTGCCAATGCCTTTCTGATAGAAAAAAATTTGCTTAGTGGATACAAGCCTTTAGACGGACAAACTACGAGTCTTGGGACCCGAAATGGGCCACGTGCCAAAGTCTTGAAGGTCCCGACATTAACAAGAGCGGTAGTATGTAATAATGAGCCTTGGCTCCTTGGGCAAAGTGTACTCGGTCGCTGGGTTGTGTCGCGGAACCAGACCAAGCGATCACGGACGTGGGCAGATCTGCATGAACGATATACATTTATTAAAGAGGCAAGACGAATCAAATACAAGTAAAGACATCAATAAGCCTGGAGGAGAGGCTGTGCTGCTTGGCCACCAGAGGCACACTGGGGGGGGGGGGGGGGGGGGGGGCTCACGGTCCTCAAGATTTCAAGAGTTTTATTTGTCACATACACACACAAGACATGTAGTGAAATGTAGGTGACCATGTCCGCCTAGATTGTGCAAAAAAAATTAAAATAGAAAAGTCATAAGAATAAAATTCAATGCTTAACGTAAGAAGTAAAAGGTAATAAGTAATACTAATACAATAACATACAAATATACAGTGGGTTCGGAATATTGCAAAAAATAAATTGTGTGTGTGTGTGTGTGTGTGTGTGTGTGTGTGTGTGTGTGTGTGTGTGTGTGTGTGTGTGTGTGTGTGTGTGTGTGTGTGTGTGTGTGTGTGTGTGTGTGTGTGTGTGTGTGTGTGTGTGTGTGTGTGTGTGTGTGTGTGTGTGTGGTAATGTGTGCTTGTACAGTATGTGGAGAGATCAGTATTCAGTGTTCTGATGGCCTGGGGGAAGGAGCTGAGCCCTTGGCCCTCCAATGGTGGGAGATGTGGCGCCATTGTCTTGATCAGACAAAGGAACGGAGGAGTAGGGCGACATCCGAGTAGGGCGACATAATATTTTCAAAGTAAAATGTAGAGCTCGCAAGCTCGCAAGTTTACAACAGCTCTAAATTGTCTTACTGTATGTTCACTGGTGATAACATGATCAACTAGAATGGTGTGCTCTGAATGTCACCGTCAAGTACAGAGAAAATGGTGACTGGTCCTATATATCGCAAGGAATGCGGTTTTGTGAATTGGATTTTGTCATTCACGTTATTTCGATTTAGGCCCTGTGCACACACACACATGGATATTTTCGAAAACATAGTATTTCCTCCGACATTTTGGCCTCTCGTCCACACACGCCACTGGAAACACAGATTTTGGAAAACACCTTGGATATTTTTCAGAACAGAGTTGTCTGTGTATTCCTATGGACAGGGCAAACTGAGCTTTTGGAAAACGCTGAATCTACCCTGAGGCCTTCAGGATTTTGAGTGAATCCCCTCTTCTGTTGAAACTAAATGTGATGGGGAGATGTTGTTGATTGTTACGAGTTACAAGACATGTTGGGTGAATTGTTTGGCACACCAGAGCCTTCTAGCTGGTTTAACCTCCTACTGTATGTTAGCAGTTTGTTATTTTCTTGAGTGGCGTGACATTCGGCTAGTGGGGGCAGCAGCTAGCATAGGACGACAGAGCATATGACAGGTGTGTGGATGTGTTTCTTACTAGATGCAGCCGAAGCCACGCTAACTTATAGTCTAGAATAGATAGTCTTGGTGAGTTGAAGAGAGAGAGAAGAGGGTGAAGTGGATTTTATGTTTTATTTTACGTCCGTGTCTTGTGTGCTGTCACCAAAAATATGTCTTCATTTGTGGTAAGGTGTGCCATCACCGAATACGTTTTCATCTGTGTCTGTCAGGTGCGCCTGTCACAGAATCATTATGTTTTCATCCGTCAGGGTGTGCAGTCACCGAATGTGTTAACAGTCTGTTATGGTATCCCAAAATAACCCACCAACTGCACGTCTCTCAAAGGTTATTTTGTATCTCTGATACTAGGAACTGTGGACTACTGATATTTCAATATTTACAAGTTTAGATATAGTAAATTGTGGGGGTGTAAAGGATTGTAGTTAGGGGTGTAAAGGTACACGTATCCGTACCGAACCGAACACGTTCCAGTGTGTACCGTACCGTACCGAACGGCTGTGTAGTGTACCGAACGAATACAACGGTATGTTAACCACTAACGACCGCCCACAGGGGCTGTTTTTTTTCACAATCTAATATAATTATTATTATTATTATATACTTTTTTTTACAGTCGATTTATTAATTTCAATATAGAATATTCGTTGACGGCCCTACAAGTACAATTCGTTACTGCACACTACATCACCCCTGAGTGGAACATGGAAAGCCAAACTTTCCCCCACTGTACCCAAAACCCGTACCGAACCTTGACTTCAAAACCGAGGTACGTACCGAACCGTGTTTTTTGTGTACCGTTACACCCCTAATTGTAGTTGATCTATGATCTGTATGCACCCCCCACGGTTCAGCACGCATATGAACCGGGGATTAATTGCAAAATGTAACCATCATAGTGAGCTTTATCACATGATACTGTATTCTCCAGCATTGTTTAAGTCTGCTGTTTGGGTGCATTACAGATTTACTTTAGTCAAACAGTGATGGATTAAACAGTGACTGTGTGGTGAGGAATTGCGCACTGCAAGTACAGTAGGGTGACCAAACTGTGCAGGACAGTCTCAGTCTCACATGCTTAAAATGTTCAATGTATTAACCCTCATGTTGTGTTAGGAATTGGCACCACTGACCATTGTTAGCGGGTCAATGTTGACCCGGGGTCTAACTCAGTCATGACCACTAAAAATAAAGGAGTATCACTCAATATAGTTAATATTACATCCTAACTAAGATTATATGCATTCATAACCATATAATCCCATTGTAATTCGATTTTATGGCCCCCGAGACACATCATGTCCCTTATTTTTAAGATGAAAAGGTTGTTCAATCACAATATACTAAACGTGAAACCCATAGATAATAATGTTTTCTGACTATAATAGAACAATATTAGAATATAACTTCTGAAAAAAAGTTTAGTATATTTATTATTATTTTATTTATTTATATTTAGTATTTATATAGTATAGTTTTACCTTGCCGGGTCAAGAATGACCCTAACACCACAGTCGTACCTTTTTTTTCTGCAGATACCTTCAGAATTTTCAAAATGGTGAAACATGGTTTTGCTGTGCTTATGTGTTGTGGAGGATATCATAAAGCCTTGTTCTAATAAAATCAACTACATGGTAGTTATTACATATTATAACCTTGAAACGGGTCGCTGGAGACCCTAACACCACATAATGGTTAATTCGTATTGTTTTGTTTTCTTATTAGTCACCATCCATTCACCGCAAGTAGTCCAGTCTACACTCCGGCGCACACATACAGTACACACTGCTGGCTAGAGCGGTGTTGTCGGTGCGCACACTTTGAGCACCGCGGTAGAGCAACTTTATTTTCACTCATGCTGTCAGTGGAGCATCGGGAAGAGCGACATTCAAGTCAGAACTTCCCTCTCAAGTTTCAAGTTTCAAGTTTCTTTAATAGTTGTCATACAGAAGTACAGAATACTTTCATACAAAATGCTTCTTACTGTTACGCTCCAGAGACTGTGCTAGACAAGATAGTATCAAATAACATAGTATAGCATGTAAATTAGAAGTAGAAAATGAGGTCACAGTGTTCAGTATAGACATATGTACAATGTTCGATGCAGAATAGACGTAACTGAGTTACCATATAATATACAATACTATGCAGTGTACTAATGTACAATACTATATAGTGCAAAGCAGAAATGGGATGAGGTACAATTTAGGTACAATTTACAGTAAGGTGTACGAGCAGACCCGGCGCCATGGGCGGGCATTAGGGGGCCGGGCCCGCCCACTGAGTCACCTGTGCCCACCCTGGACTTTTTGTCAATCAAAGTCGACTATCCAAATCCTTAGTCGGGGACAGCCCTAGTGGGCACTGATGTCAACAACAACACTACTGAAGCTAGCACGGCACTCTGTGAGAATTCGTTTTCTACCCTCAAGAACGTCTTTACAGAACATCGCCTTAGTATGCTTAATCGACGCAAGGCCAATTTAATTCAGTTGGCATTTGAGAAGGACTTAACAAAAAAGTTCCGGAATGAGTGGAGGGGCAGTGTTTTAAGAAGATTTCACTCTGTCCCCAAACGCCGCTTGCCGCTCTACTAATGATGGTGAGTAGCCTGTGGAGGAATTTTGTTAGCTTTTTTATGCACCTTATTTTTGTTAGTTCAGTTCAGTTTGTCAGTGAATTCAGAAGTGTTGAATAAATGGAGACTTTTCAAAGATATAGAATATAATAGAAATGTATTATCCTGAGGGAAATTTGACACTGCAAATCACTCAACATTAAACATTTAGACAGAACAAGTCACGAATAACAAAACAAATGGCCTAAGAATAGAATAGAATAAAATGAAATAGAATAAAAATAGAATAAAAGATACAGTAAATAAATACAGTAAAAATATACTGAAGTCTACAGTAGGTGTAATATTGCACAGTGGTGTTTAAAAAGTAAGAGTCCAGGAAGATGGTAACTGTCACTCTGTGCTCAGTGATGCAGTGAGGCACAGTGATGCATTGTATAGTCTGATGGCTGTCGGAATGAAGGACTTCCTGTGCCGTTCAGTGCTGCATTTAGGTAGTGTGAGCCTATAACATGCTCCTCCTGTCAGCCAAGTCTGTGTATAGTGGGTGGGAGTGGTTTTCCCTGATGGCCTGGAGCTTAGCAAGGTTCCTCCTCTCCGCCACCCTCGCTAGAGTCCAGCTCCACCCCAACCACGCTACTGGCCTTCCTGACCATCTTATCCAGCCTGTTTGTGTCCCCTGCTCTCAGTCCGCTGCCCCAGCAGGTCTGTTATATATATCCGTTCAGTCTGTTTTTGTATAAGTGAATGTTCTTAAGATAGAGAGAAATTAGATTTTTCAATTGCCTCTCTGCTGTTTAGTTCAGCACCGTGGGCAGCGCCAAGCAAGCCACAGCGCTGTTGTCCCAGCTGAAACGTATAAAAGGGAACCTGTGTTGAAAAACCATTGTGCCCCCCCGAGAACATTTTATGCCCCCCCACTAATTTGTTTCTGCAGCCTGGTCTGTGTACGAGTTGTAGTGCAATCCTTCATCAATAAATATAAAGTGTGGGGAGTGGGTGCTACAGTGTGTTTGTTTAAAGTGAGTGTGTGCTATAAAGTGTGTGGAGTGGGTGCTACAGTGTGTTTGTTTAAAGTGAGTGTGTGCGTGTGGATGTGTGTGCTATGTGCGTTTGATGGTTGTTGTTGTGTAGTGTTCATTGTTCGTTGAGCAAGACTTTTGTAAACATGCTCACACACCAGCCTTGTTTAGTCCAGTTGAAGCCTTGTTTCAACTGGTGGGGGATCCCCCATTGAATGGCCTTTCTAAGGTTTATCTCCTCCACATCGCCTGTGGTGCTTTTTTCCTATTGCCTAGGTTTTTTGTGAGTTTTTCCTTTCCTTTGCTGGGGTATGTCTGGGAGTGTTGCATATTTGGATTTGATGGTGGTTTTTGTTCATGATTTATTGTGATGTTTCTTCAGAAGACTTGTACACCATTACCTTGTGATATCGGGCTTTACAAATACATTTGATTTGTTTAGTCGTTTAGACTGGTGTGAACACAGTAATCAAACTTGCACCAAACAACCCTAGCCTGGGCCCTATTCCCCGTACCTGGTTCAACTAAGTCGATCAAGAGTTACATTATCCAGATTCAGTTAACCCGATGTTTGAAGCCGGGATTTTCCTGTTCCTCGAAGGTGGATTCAGTCTCGTTAACTCAAACCAGACTTGAGACCCAGGATAAATGCGCGCGGCCGCTTCAGTTGAAAAGCCAGCACGTATCGATAGCAGAGATCCTGATTCTCTAGCGGCATTGATTGATTAATTGATTTAAAACTTTATTAACATATTGCAGTACGGCTCAATCGCCTCGCCGACAAGTTAAATGCGTTATCTATAGGCTAATTTTAAGTCCCTCATTACCTCAATCAATCAGATTATATTTCTTTAAACTTGCCTGCTGGATTGAATAATCAAATGAGATCTTGCTAGCGAAAATAATTAGTTAAACTGTTATACAGAATCACGATACGGCTCTCTTACCCATTGATTGATGTATGGTCTATCTTTTACTTATCTCCACTGTGGTGTAACGGGTTCTTCTTTTGACTTGCACGCAGGCGACCGGGGTTCGAAACCTAGTCTTTCCCTTCTTTTTGCAATGAAGGAATAATTCAATTTGGTGCACGTTGAGAGCTATATAAAGAATGACATCCTCAATGCATGTAGATTTATAATATTTTAACTTAAAACTAGGCTACCTTTGCGTATAATCATTAATATTATATTCCAAAAAATTATATTGGAAACACGGGGTTTCAAACACCAGTCGCCGGGTTGCCAGGATTGAGCACTACCGCTGTGCCACTGTGCCAGATGGGATAAATTCATTGTTTATACATTACATTGTTAAAGTAACCACATAATGTGTACATCGCACCGAGCGAGCGCCACGGTATATAACGTGCATTATTTAGGACAAAGTGAATTTAGTATCAGCATTTTGGGTCTATTTTACATTTCAAAAGCCCCCTCTGGAAGAATGGAGCACAAAAACGTAATTCAGAATGGTATAATGCAGATCCTAGACTGTGGGAATAATTTCAGGAAACGCGCTGTCACTTCTTTGCGGGGGCGTGGCGATGGTTCATCCGGCTAACTTGAACTTAAACCCTGCTCTCGACCAGGCTCAAACTTTTTGATCTGTTGTCATGGTGATTTAGACAATCCAGCTTCGGGGAACGGGAAAGTCCGGCTTAAGTCAGACTTGACCGAAAGTTATCCGGCTAACTCAGTTATCCAGGTACGGGGAACGGGGCCCTGGTCCGCCTGTTGTAACTCTCAAGTGTTGAGTCTTTGGTTAAATGACTTTATTCCACTCGATAATTGACTACCTAATAACTAACAGCCCAATAGCCCTAGTGTCATATGAGGTTAATTGATAGCACTGAAGGCCTAGGTGTAAAATACACGGCCAGCTACTGGTTTGATCGCATGTTCACAACAAGGCAACATAGCTTTTTCTTCACCATTACACCGCTGTGTGGAGGCATATAACTAACTATATTGCACGAAATACATTGCACCCAATAAAATGTGAGCATTTTAAATCGCTTTTGCATTATCGTGTGGACAGAGAGATTTCCTGAAACACTGTCGGTGTGAACAGGGATTATTTTGAAAACGGAGGAGTTTTCAGAAATATCCACACTACATGTGGACAGGGCCTTAGATTCAGATACTGTATCTGTAGGGAAAAGGGCTCTGTCCTAGATGGCTGTGATTGCCTGGACTAGTCTCCCTGTCCCCTGTGAAACATAAAATCCACAAATAATTACAATCTGCTGTCAAGAGAGGGTTTCTGTAAAATCTTACTAGACTAATGTTTGTGTAATTAGTTTCAAATTAAGTATTAGAGTGCACTGCACTGAGTGTTCTTGTTTGTTTGTTTGTTTTGTATTATGTCCAGTGCAGGGCCAGCCCAAAGCATTTAAGCAAACTACAGTAAGTGCCTGCTTACAAAGACAACAACATACACACTGTTGTTTAAAGGGTAGCTTGTGAGCTGTAGACATCGGCTCAGTGGCCTCGTGGGTAGAGTGTCCGCCCTGAGTTCGGGAGGCTGGGAGGCTGGGAGTTCAAGCCCCGGCCGAGTCATACCAAAGACTATTTAAAATGGTACCCATAGCCTCCCTGCTTGACACTCAGCATCAAGGGTTGGTTTGGGGGGAAGTCCTTGCGACATACTAGCATCATGTCCAAGGGGTGTACTTGTACATCAAGCTGCCTCACGCTACGGAAACAGGAGATAGGCTCCTGCCCCATGTGCCGTTATGGCTCGAGAACCATTGGTTCTCAAAGGCAAACTTGGGAGCTGTAGGTGTGTGAATGCTGCTTCCTATGCATTGTGTTTGAAAATACAGCCATTACCATGTTGACGGGTTCCTTTCATCTGTGGCTTTATTACCTATGTTCTCTAAGTTCAAGCACAGGTATACAGTCTACAATGGGAGTGCAAAGAACAGTACAGTGCATTGCAGTATACAATATAACATGTCAATATATGGAGCATATGAAAAAGCCATAGATAAAGATGTGTAATAGATGTCTGTAATTCAAATCTGTAAAAAGGATTGTGATTAGGGATGTTCGATATTGGCTTTTTTACCGATACCGATATACCGATATTGTCCAACTCTTAATTTACGATACCGATATCAACCGATACTGATATATGCAGGGTCCCCCCCCCCCCCCCCCCAAAATGGAATAATTTCAGGTAATTAACATTACATATCTCTTGTTGTGGAATTAACACAACATTATGCATACTTTTGACAATAAATAAAATCTGAATTTGTTCTTACTTGCTTGCCTGGGTAAATAAAGGTTATAGAAATGTTAAAAAAAAAAAAATAATAATAAAGAAATTTAAAACCGATAACGATATTTTCCGATATCACATTTGAATGCCGATATTGGCCGATAATATCGGACATCCCTAATTGTGATATATATAAAATGTCTAATAGATGTCTGTAATTCAAATCTGTAAAAAGGATTGTGATATATATATATATATATATATATATAATATATATATTATTTTGTTTTATTTTCTAATGTATACAAAATACCTTAATTTAAAATGTAATCAGAAAGTTCATTGAGATAAAACATATATTTTTTTTTCGAAGGAGTGCTTAACATTACAAAGTAAAAAATGCATGTTTAAAAGGGACAATTAAACCAATTAAATAAATAAATAAAATACAGCATACACAGACAAATAACAACAGAGACATACAGTACAGTAACACAAAATCCAGCTTCCGAATAGCAATTGCACTCTTCAGTTACACTGTTTTTTTACCAGAGCTGGGGAGGGAGACAAAATCATTAAAGGGGACATGCATTGCTATTCCTTGCACTATTTTGGCAACTTTACACAATTCCTGTGAGTCTATTGAACACATCTGTAATGTTTATTAATTTTTTTTAATTTTTTATAAAAAATCATTGTTTTATATTTCTAATGGAGTACTCAAAAGCATCATTTTCCAGCCTCAGGATTTCAGCCTGTCATTGGATGGGCTCCACCCATAAGTGCTTTCAGTGACAGTAACCCACACAGCGTGATACATACGAGAGAGAGAGAGAGAGAGAGAGCGAGAGAGAGAGATGCGTCCCCGACACACACGCAGTCAAGTTTGTGTGTGTGTGTGTGGAGAATTATCCAGCGCCCTTCCTACAGAGATATTATTATTATTATCATTATTATAGGGGCACTTATTATACAAGTATTATTTATCATCTGGTGCCACCTAGTGGGCGCTTACTGCAACTGTGGGCCGCCAGGGGACTGAGATGTGGACAGGTGAGACTGAATCAGTGTCTGTGTGACGCACTATTTAAGAGACACTCTTGACCATAGGCTGTAAGGTGAAAAGCCCTGTGGGCGAACTTTGACTGGCCAACGTTAACGTTGCATTGTATGCGCCCTTAATATCCGCATTTATCCTTTGATTCATATATCTAGTTACTAATTGATGTTGTTTATTTCCTTTCCTTTGTATAGGTAAATAATCTGACTACTGACCGATGCTAAATGCTACTGACTATATCGACTCTGCTGGCTAAGTGCTACTACTACTGGCTAAATGCTATGCTACTACTGCTGGCTAACTGCTAAACAAGTACTACTATCTACAGACTTAAGCTGCTACCAGCTACCAGCTAACCGCTTGCTTGATTGACCACCTGGTGATGATGGCATGACAGTTATCCAAATAACGGAATGTTTGGACATGGAGTCCCAATAAATGAACATTCTTGCAAAGTCCGAATTGTTTCTTTTGGTTCAATTTATAAGTCGTTCGCCTACACCCTTCCAATGGGGACATTTAGTTGACTCATTGACTGAGACCGCTAGATAATTGGACAATTATTTACCGTACGCGCCCCGCTATGAGACGGGACGGACGGAACGCAGAAGCAAGTGCCCGTGTGAGATACCATCTCAGCGTCAAGGTGGAACCAGGATTGAGTGGATACACACGACGGGGCACATCGAGAGGACGCAGTCAGCTCAAGGGAAGTGATAAAGTTGATGTTGACTGCTTACTGGGTTGGAATCGCCGCATTCCGCCCACATGCTGGCTGCTTGAAGTGGTGGGGTCGCCGAATTCGATCCAAATGCTAACTGCTAGCCACTAGCCAACCAATGCTCAATGCTAAACGCTGTTAGCCAACCAATGCTAACACCACTAGCCAACAAATGCTCAATGCTAAACGCTAGCCATTAGCCAACCAATGTTAACACTGCTAGCCGCCGATGCTAACGATGTTAGCCTACCAATGCTAACACTGCTAGCGAACCAATGCTAACACTGCTAGCCGCCAATGCTAACGCTGTTAGCCAACCAATGCTAACACTGCTAGCCGCCAATGCTAACGCTGTTATCCAACCAATGCTAACACTGCTAGCGAACCAATGCTAACACTGCTAGCCGCCAATGCTAATGCTGTTAGCCAACCAATGCGAACGCTGCTAGCCATCCAATGCTAGCTAAAGAACATTATCATTGACACACCTATGCCTTGGCTGTGTTGAACCAAGCAATTATATTATTGCTCCTAACGCCGTGGACATTATCATTGACACCTATGCCTTGGCTGTGTTGAACCAAGCAATTGCGTTGTTGCTCCAAACGCCGTGAACGTTAGTATTGATGAACTGACCTAAAGTAACTACGTTTCATCCGACCGTTTTCAAATTGCTCTTCACGTCGTGAACTGTACTATTAATGAATTAACCAAAAGCTGTAACGGTGCTCACCAACTCTATCCTACTTGCTCACTCACATTGTGGTCATTACCAGGTTTCAAGTGAGTGAAGCGAAACTACGTTGACCCACTATACGGTCCCGTCATTATCCCCTGCTGGGAACAGTGTCATTGTAATCACACTGCTACACGCCAACTGTACAACTGTGCTTCTGACTGTTAACCCCATTGTTTACTACTGCCTGCGACCAGTGACTCAGCCGCAAAGGGAGCTCCAGTTGGGGCAACGGCTGACTGGGACAAGATGGAGGGTGTAGATGTGGAAGAGCTAAAGAAGAGGTGTACTGCGGCGCAGACAGCTTTCACAAGGAGAGCCAACCAGGTAGCTGACAATGTTGACACCGCATCGCCAGCGGAGCTGGTCAACGACAAGAAAGCTCTTCAAGTAGAGTTTGCTAAGCTCGTTGACGACGGAAGACTATGTTGGAGCATTGGAGGAGGCCAACGGAGCCGCACATGCTACCGTGATAGCCGACGCCACAGCAAAGAAAGACGCGAGCAAGCAGAGGAAAGCGGCACTGGAGAAGAAGATCTTCTCGGAGGTATGGTCCCGATTCGTTCAGCCAGAGTTAGGCCCCCTTGAAGTGGAGTTCAAGGAGGCCTTGGAAGAGACAAAGAGACTCAGCACCCAATGGGCACCCAAAGACAAAAGAGCGTTGGAGGGGAACAAATTGGAGAGGAGACTCAACGCCTTCGAACAGATGGTGAGAGAGTGGAGATACTTTCTTCCAACTCCCAACATAGCTGAATTGGGGAAGCGGTACAGGCACCTAGACGAGGAAAGAGCAGCACTAATGGACAGGTGGTCGACCCTCCTAGAGCCTGGAGGAAAAGGCGGCATTGAGCTGGACGACGAGGATGAAGAGGAGGAAAAGGTACACGACGTTGAAAGGGATGGCGTCGCCAGGGACGCTCCTCAACATGCCACTGAAGCTGACCCCTCCCCGTCCGCTGACAATAAAGGTGCGGTCGCTCATGCCCATTCACCTCCCCAGTGTAACAGCGGTCAAGCAGAGGGCGCTTATGGAAGCCCTCCCTTGCCTCCCGGCAGCCATGAGGAGGCCTCCAACGCCGTCCATCTCCAGTATGGAGTAGGGACCGCAGGAAGTGGGCCTCTCCATCATGTTGGAAGGCAATCACCCCCACGGGTAAGACAACCCAGCAGGGAACCCCGTTTCAGTTTATACGTCACCATCTATATTCATGCCAACCCCACTGACGCGCCTCAGTCACGAGGTGACCGTGCCACGCCACCAGGTGATGAGGGCGCAACGCAGGAAGGTCTCGCTCACCACAGAGACCACCAGGGGGCCCGACCTAGGATTAAGCTTGCCGCCATCAATCTACCCAAATTCTGTGGGGACAGAAGGACCTATTGGCGCTGGCGGGATAACTGGGAGGACCTCCAGGCGCTGGCAGAACCCTCAGGTTTACCAGTGTGTAAACTGTATCACCTACTGGACAGTGTGGAAGAGCCACTGAGGAAGAAGCTTGGGCTGGATCGCTGCAGAACCGCGGATTACATCTTCAGGCTCCTAGACAACCGCTTTGGGGACAGGAGCGTGACCGCAAGCCTGATCCTCAAGGACCTGGAAGAAGTGCCTGCAGTGCGAAGCAACCAGCCTAGGCCGATGATAGACCTGGTCCAGGCAGTGGAAACCGCACTGTATGACCTGAAGGACCTTGGAATGGAGGATGTTATCAAGAACCACTTAACTGTCGCCGCCTTAGAGAGGAAGCTGCCTATAGGCATGAGAGAGAAGTGGATCTCCTACGAGCGTGACCCCGCAAATGGCGTCACGCCCAGAAGCTACTTCGACAGGCTCTTGTCATTCCTGAAAGGACAGGAAAGGATCCTCGAGAGGCTAGCACAGCTGGAGATCGGAACCACCCACGCTGGTGATAGCCCAACCCAGCGTGAGATGCTGAGCGACAGAGGTAGTGAAAGACAGTCATTCACCAGAACAACAGTGAGTGATGTCAGGAGGGAGTCCCAGAGGGACCCGTGCACCATGTGTGGAGACAAAGCACATGGAGGGAGACTTTATTTCTGCCCGGCCTTCAAGAAGGCTTCATTGACGGAGAAGAGAGCCCAGGTGAAAAAGGCAGGGATGTGTGCCAAATGTCTCGATTATCACGGGGTTGACGGCGGGTGCATGGAGAGATTCTTCTGCCAAGAGGAAGAGTGTGCGGAAGAGGACGGCCCTGTCGTGCATCATTTCCTCCTCTGTCCCAAGACGCAAGGGAGGAGTGAAGCAACCGAGGAGCCATGAGCTAGGAGAGGACCCCAAGGCCTGACAGAGAAGCAGGAGGAAGTCATCGCTGGGTTTGCGCTCCAAATGGAAGCATTCAAAAAGGCCTTCACGAACAAAACGACCTCCAAAGTGTGCGCCAGCAAGAGCCTGTTGGACAAAAGCGGCATAAAAGAATACCCAGTCCTCATGATGCTCATGGATGTCACAACAAGAGGAGGAGACTGTGTTGGAGCGTTGATGGACCTCGCCTCCGACACCAACTATATCACTCACAGAGCCGCCAAGAGACTCGGGCTGACCGGCGAGCCAATCACACTGGTCGTGTACGGTGTTGGGAAGATGGCAGTCATAGTCGATACCAAGAGGTATGTGGTGGCGATCAAGGTATGGACCCCGAAGGGGACCTCAAGGTGCCATGAGATGCTCTGCTATGGCCTTGAGGACATTGCCAAGGTGGACCGAGTGGTGGACTCTGAGCAGCTGGAGCTGTTCTTCCCACGTGTCCAGCTAGGAGAACTGACCCGGCCCGAGACCATCGACCTGCTCATCAGCGCCCGGGAAGGTCGCTTAGTCCCACAAAGAGTGGGAGAGTCGGCGATCTGGTGCTGGGGGACGGCCCGCTGCCAAATACTGTGAGTGGTGCGCATCCAGACCTCTTTGAGTGGGTAGAGTTGACGGCACGCCAATCATTGACCCACTTCGCGCACTCCATGGGAACGAAGGCCGTCGGAGTGAAGAAGCACCTTGCGGTAGACCTGACCGAGAGTGGCCGCCCGCCTGGAGCGAAGGAGCAACCAGCATCACTCCCTAACGACCATAGAATCTCACAGTCGGCACTCCTGAGAACGGAGAAAGCCTCAGGAGGGACCTCGCATGGCGTTGAGCCTACACCAGACAGGCCCGGTCTGGTCAAGGTGGGAGGCGTAACGCCACAGAGGCGAGACCAAGGACACTGATCCAAAAATGCCCCAAGAGGGACCCCGAGTGGAAAGGAGCCTACACCAGGCAGACCCGGTCTGGTCAAGGTGGGAGGCACAACACCACAGAGGCGAGACCAAAGACACTGGCACAAAAGTACCTCAAGAGGGGCCTCAAGTGGAAGGAAGCCCACACCAGGCAGGTCCGGTCCTGCAAAATGGGATGCATTGATGGGCAAGGAACGCCAAAACACGTCCGATGAACTATGCCTGGCTGGGCAGGAAGGAGAAGCCCACAGGGCCAACCACGAGGGCGTTGTTGAAACCCTCTCACAATTGAGGAACAATGACCGAATCAAGGACGTCGAAAGTCGCCTGTTTCTGGCACAAAGAAGGACGTCGAAAATCGCCTGTTTCTGGCACAATGAAGGACGTCGAAAGTCGCCTGTTTCTGGCACAATGAAGGACGTCGAAAGTCGCCTGTTTCTGGCACAAAGAAGGACGTCGAAAGTCGCCTGTTTCTGGCGTACTTGAGGACGCCGAGGATTGCCTGTTTTTGGCACGATTGAGGACGTCGTGGATTGCCTGTTTCTGGCACAACTGAGGACGTTGAGAATCGCCCGTTGCCGACATAACCAACTGTGGTAGAACTGGATTCCCCCCCACGACCCCAAATTGTAATTAACCCCTCCCTGACAGACAGCATTGCCCCCCAATATCCAAGTTCTGTCTAAACCTGTCTAACCTTCAACCCCACCCCCCTACCACCACCTCAAGCCCCCACCCTCCATTGTATCCAAAGACCCCACACCCTCACCTCTCCTGTCCAACCAACCCAAGCCCCCCCCCCCCAGAGCAGAGCGAACCACACTAACTCACCATTCCAGACAAACCACCCCAAAACACATCACCACCCCCCCTCCATGGACCCGAAACCCCCCCATGGACCAGACCAATCACCCACCTTTCCAGTTCGACCACTGACAATGGACACACCTTTTGCCCCTCCTGTATAGACTGTATTGTGACCACAATGGTTAATCGAGAGCTCAGTTGGGACACACCGGCCAGTGTCCACTCTGAGTCATCCTGCTGTAACTCCTTGATTATCCTGAACCTGCTTTTGTATTAAATCCATGTTTGTTCAAGCCTACCTGACTGTCTACATTTGATTACTCCGGGAACAATTCTCCCACAATTTGGCCTCACGGACAACAGGATTTTTTCCTCTTTTTGGGATCTCCGAACCACTGACAGAAATGTCTTCACCTGGCAGCAGAGGATGGGGTATTATTAGAACGTCGACAACACACGGTAAGGATTAAAGCCTTTCCCCCCTGCCTCTATGCCAGGTGAAGTGGATTTTTGTCATATATATATATATATGTAATGAGTTACAGTTGGATGGTGAGAATATTGTGTGTGTTTACTCAATACTGGTTCTGTGAAGTTGCGTGCGCGCAATACTTACCTGTGTAGGACAGGTGCCCCTGTGGATGGGGGCTGTGTGAATGATAGTCCCTTCATGGATGGGGGCTGTATGAATCAGTGTGTGAATGCAAGAGTCTGGAACACGCTGTTGGGGTGTAAAAACCATCGTGTTGGACAACAGAGCTTGGCGGCGGATGTATGACGGATGTGCAGGTCTTGTGAATAAATGAAACAGTTGGTAAACAGTTCCAGGCATCGAATGATTGTGGATCCGAGTATTGTATTCTAACGTGTGAGGATACGGATTGTGTGTGTTTGGGCTCGGTTTCGGTTTTGGTTACCATCAGGGCCAGTAGAGTCAATACAAATAATTCTCATTCTTTTGTTTCGTGTTCACGGCGTACGCCTGTACTGTTATAAGTTTGTCAGTCTCGTTTCAGCGTTTCACGTTTGTCTCCCTGTGTGTCCTGTATGTGATCGCTGTGAATTTCGGTTGTTTACATTAGCAACACGGGTCGCCAAGGCATTTGAGTTTAGGTGACGTGCTCCTATTTTATTTCCGTGTTTACGGGAAACGCGAGTGTTTCATTACACGGAAATAGAATGGGTCTCTGTCAGAGCAAGCGTGACATCAGTGGTAATGCGCCAAGTGACTTCATGCAAGATAAATATGGACCTAGCTGTACGCTACTTGGAATCATGGTCAAAATGGACTAAAAACCGATAGCCGATTGAAGGCTGTTACAATAATGATAAACTCAAAGCTGTTCGGGAAGAGTTCCGTGACAGAACCAGCACAATTTCAGAGAATTGTCGGATAAAACATGCTTTGGTATTATGAAAGTGTGAAATTGTCATCAGTTAATTTGTGTGGAAGAGATTTATTGTGTAAATTGAATTGTAAAATTCTATTTAAAAGTAGCAGAAGAAGACCATTGTGAAATACAACGAATGTCACAACAATTGATAGATGATGCAGAATACAGATGGGAATTAACCGATGCAATTGAGTCTTTTGTGATAATGGCATTGAATGCAATCTCTGTTGCAGAAACAGATGTTAAGGTGAGACGTCTCCGGTAAGTGGCATGGAAGGAATTGTAGTTTCCATAAACAGTGTTAGTTAGATTTTAACCTTTTAATATAGAATACCTTGACACAAATGGCATAGAATGTGTTTAAGTTTGAGATGTTTAGGTTAGGTTAATATTTAATTTTTGCTAAAATTAACATGGGGTTATATAAGAATCAATTAAAGATAACGAGTCCTTTTCATTGTAAACACCTTACAAAATGTAATCATAAAAGGACTGTAATGTTTAATTCAGAAGTTAAAGAAAGGACAACAGCAACTGTTGTTTTTGGGGGGGGGATTATAAATACAACAGGGCCCCGTTCCTCGTACCTGGATAACTGAGTTAGCCGGATAACTTTAACTGGATAACTGAGTTAGCCGGACTTTCCGGTTCCCCGTACCTGGATTTTCCAAATCACCATGACAACAGATCCAAAAGTTTGAGCCTGGTCGAAAGCAGAGTTTAAGTTCAAGTTAGCCTGAACCATCGCCACGCCCCCGCAAAGAAGTGACAGCCCGTTTCCTGAAATTATTCCCACAGTCTACGATCTGCATTATACCATTCTGAATTATGTTTTTGTGCTCCATTCTTCCAGAGGGGGCTTTTGAAATGTAAAATAGACCCAAAATGCTGATACTAAATTCACTTTGTCCTAAATAATGCACGTTATATATACCGTGGCGCTCGCTCGTGCGATGTACACATTATGTGGTTATTTTAATTGTAACTGGGATTAAGATGTCTGATGAGATGCGCTGTTTGACGGATTTGAGAAATTGAATGAGCCGTTGACGTCACATTAATGAATGAGGATAAAGAGATAAAACTTCATTCAAAACAAAGAATATTCTAAACACGGGTCTCTCATTCATTAATGTATAAACAATGAATTTATCCCATCTGGCACAGTGGCTCAGCGGTAGTGCTCAATCCTGGCAACCCGGCGACCGGGGTTCGAAACCCCGTCTTTCCAATATAAATTTTTGGAATATAATATGAATGATTATACGCAAAGGTAGCATAGTTTTAAGTTAAAATATTATAAATCTACATGCATTGAGGATGTCATTCTTTATATAGCTCTCAACGTGCACCAAATTGAATTATTCCTATATTGCAAAAAGAAGGAGACGACTGGGTCTCGAACCCCGGTCGTCTGCGTGAAAGTCAAAAGAACAACCCGTTAGACCACAGAGAAGATAAGTAAAAGATCGACCATACATCAATCAATGGGTAAGGGAGCCGTATCGTTATTCTGTATAACAGTTTTGCTAATTATTTTCGCTAGCAAGATCTCATTTGATTATTCAATCCAGCAGGCAAGTTTAAAGAAATATAATCTGATTGATTGAGGTAATGAGGGACTTGAAATTAGCCTATAGATAACGCATTTAACTTGTCGGCGAGGCGATTGAGCCGTACTGCAATATGTTAATAAAGTTCTAAATCAATTAATCAATCAATGCCGCTAGAGAATCAGATTCTCTGCTATCGATACGTGCTGGCTTTTCAACTGAAGCGGCCGCGCGCATTTAGCCTGGGTCGCAAGTCTGGCTTGAGTTAACGAGACTGAATCCACCTTCGAGGAACAGGAAAATCCCGGCTTCAAACATCGGGTTAACTGAAGCTGGATAATGACATCTTGATCGACTTAGTTGAACCAGGTACAAGAAACAGGGCCCAGGTAACATAAGCTACGTTTTTGTTTTCATGGGTCTCATAACAGCATAGGAATGTTTAAAATAGAATGTTTTGGATTCATATAGGAGCACTCCAATATGAGCTGTAGGCACGTAAAAGAAACTACCATTGTTGAAGCATAGGTGTATGTTATAATTTTTTTGTAAAACAAAGTATGTGTGTATTGGAGTGCTTCTAAGAAAATTGAAACGATGCATAGATATAATAATGTGCTATTATTATTATTATTATTATAGGATAAGGTAATATTAAGATAATATATTCGGTAAATGATGACACTTTATACACATTTGTATGCAGGCATATGAACGTGTATATATATATATATATATATATATATATATATATATATATATATATAAATGGATATGGATGAACATGGATATATATATATATATCCATGTGTGTATATATATATATATATATATATATATATATATATATATATATATATATCCGTCTGTATATATATATATATATATATATATATATATAAATGGATATGGATGAACATGGATATATATATACGAGTTCCAAACAGTTAAGAATAGTGAATGTCTGAAAGAAATGATTAAGGATAATCTAGAAGAGTACCCTGAGATCGACAAGGATGCTATCTACATCGCTGTAGGCGAGTTCATGGAGGCAATGCCACAACTCCCAAAATCGTATTACGGAATCCTCAGAAAATAATATCGAGAACCTGGATGTAGGGGGATTCATGTCAAATATACCATACTACTAAAAAAATGTATCCCTGAGAGATGATTGTTTTCTGTAATGAAATGTTTTTTATGGTTCTGTACAATCAATAAAATGGTGTGCTTTTAAGCTGAAAAATCATAAGTGTTTAGAAACTTTAGATATTAATCACATTATCGATGTTATCCACGCTTATTATTGATAAAAAAGGTTACAGCATGATCTGCAATATTCTTTAATACATTTTTTATAATATACCCAACTGCGTTTCATTCTACCTCAAGATGTAATAATTGTTTTGAATGATTTTAAGTTCCTCCTTACAGTTATAGATGTTTAAAAATAGAAAATATTATCCAGTTGTCTAACTATCTTCAGCTATGTGAATGTGATCCCTTTAAAACTTCGAAATGTCACCACTGTCTGTTAAATGTAATGCTTGAAAACATTTTACTATTTGATGGGATCATGATCAAATCAGATTTGTAAGGTCCTACAATACATTAATGTCCCCTTGGGTCAAACACATCTTCTTTAAACAATTCCAGAAGAAGTACCACAATCATGAATAAGCTGTACTAGATACCATAAAGTCCATCAAATTTAATAAATGAATGCAACACACTCATACATATCCTTGCAAAGGTATGTAAAAACCGATCATTAGGAAGAAAATGCACCTCAGACCCTTCTTAGATGTTGCACCAGTCTTGCACTAAAACAACCAAACAGTCAAACAGTTACAATAAAACATACCATAACATTTGCTATGTATAAAAAAAGGCGTACTTCCCATAGCAGGAGTCGGATATTTATCTTTCTGTACACGTTTTTAAAGTGAAATATATTACTAGAACTCTTTTTACATCATTCTACATAAGACTTGTAGATACATAAGAACATCTTATAGAACAAAAGACGTGTTTTGATATTATAAATGAAATGCCTCATTGTCTTAAGGTGTTTCATACAAAATATAATCGATCCACTATACCCCTGTAACAGGGGTATAGTGTATCGGTACCTGGGGCACAGTGAATCAGTCCAGATATTATACATAATTTTTACACAAACAGCATCTTTATTGTGTGAACGAAGCAAAACTTTCAGGTACAAATAAGACATGTCGACAATGTAGCTATCAACCAGACCATCACTGAAACAATATGAATTATTTTTGTTAGTAGCCTATGTAAAACCCTGCATAGTGCTGGGAACTTTCACACACGCATCTGACACATCCTGTATATTTGGATAATTCAATGTGAATGATACATTCCTATCTGTGACCAAGATAATCACGGTAAAACCTAACATTGCATTATTTTTCATGGTTATAATGAATAAAAATACATCTTTGTTTTAAGATGTTTCATGCTAAATGGTTCTTAAAGTGAATTTCCTTCAATCATCGGGACAAAGATCAAACAACCTCGCCGGTAATACTCTGTATTTAGCTTTTTTCTGCAAAATTATTATGAAATATAATATTGTATCAACAACTTTCATACATGTTAGCCATACTATACACTAACTATGGTGAGTTAAAATGTATTTGCCTTAGAATTATCATCTTTGAGCTGTTTGAATATTTCCTATCGTGTGTAACTGTAGGATTTAATGTATATCGAAATATTGAGAGCATAAAACTCAGGGGGGCTAAAAAACTAGACACTGTTCTGCAAAGTAATTCAGAAATGTGCTATTTGTTTACCTTAGAACAGGTTAAAGCAAATACATTTGGGGCTTGAGCGTACTAAAAATAAATTTGTATGGTTTTTTACCTCATCAGTGTGTAAACGTCTATTTTAAGTGTATCGGTCAGTTTCATGGTTTTAGATGTTTATTTTAAGTGTATCATTGACACTCAACCAATAAAACAAAAAAAATCAGAATTCAATAGGATTATGTGTTATCACTTAAGGAACATTAACACTATGCAGCAACCATCTAATGCACTCACAACACACACATCCAAGCGCACACACTCCCACAAACAACCCATTGCAGCACCCACTCTCCACACTTTAGAACACCTACACACTTTATATTTATTGGTATTGGATTTGCACTACACCCCATACCTTTGTAGACCTTACTGTAAATTATGCCTAAATTGTACCTCACCCCCATTTCTGCTTTGTACTATATATTATTGTATATTAGTATTGCATAGTATATTGTATGGTAACTCCTTTACTTCTATTCTGCACCGAACATTGTGTCTACGTGACTTCTAGTTTTACATGCTATACTATTTTATTTCATACTTATCTCTTGCCTAGCACAGTCTCTGGAGCGTAGTAGAAAGAAGCATTTTGTATAAAAGTATTCTGTACATCTGAATGACAACTAATAAAGAAACTCATGTTTTTACATGCACCAAAGTACATTTACCATAGTTTCTGCTAAATATCCTGCAATATGTTTTCAGGTGAGAATGATATAATTGCATATTGTCTACATTAGATACAAAGATTTATGCCTTGCATTGTTTAGAACAATGCTGTATGCAAATATTATGTCTGATTTACTCATGTGTACCACAATATAGTTCCAATTCTTTCACGAAAGTTGTTTACCAAGTAGTCATTTGAGATCATCGACCCCTCTTTTAGCTAGACCTGGTTCCATATGACTGCAACAGCAAAGACCTTAAAATACACATTTTCTGAACATTACATTTGAGGTACAGCAAACTATATTGAATGGGTTTTTCGGGGTAAAAAAAAGAGGATGGATGGTATTGACGGCCTATAGTTTCAAAGTTTTTGAAAGTCCACTACAGACATAGCTAGCATAGAAGGTCTAGCTAGCATAGAAGGCCTTTTAGCCAAACTCTGTGCTATTTCAGGATACTGTGACATATAAATAGGGTTAGATGTGTTGGTAAGGTTTCAACCATAGTAAAAGGGTATTTGACCTATAAATGTATGCCTAAACAGTCTATGGACATTCAGGCCTTGAGGTGATCTATATCCAAAAATAAGTCTTAATTAAAGACAGATGAAATACCCCTATTGAAACAGTTAAAGCAGCTTGGACAGATACACCCTTACAAGTTATCACAAACACTGGTGTATCTGCAATCTGGTATGTCCTAAATGTCTGGATGTAGCATTACTGTCTATCTGTATGCCATATAGACCCTGATTAATTGAAAAATGGGCACTCTGATGTAAACAAGACTAAAGTCTTTCTCTGATCTGCAACCTCTTAACCTCGTCAAAGACTCATTTTCCAGTCAACAATGTATTAGTTTTACGAAATAAGAAATAATAACTACAACTTCTCTGTAAGCACCGTGTCCCAAACTGTCAAATAGTTGGTATTACACCATTTACATTTAGTCATTTAGCTGACGCTTTTATCCAAATTATAATTATAATACAACTCTGTCAGCTGTGTACCAATATTCATCAAAGTGTTGCATGTTATAGTGTAGGTTAGTTTATTAGGACAAATGTATGTTTAGGGGGATAGGGTTAAGAAAAAATACATTGTCTTCACAATACATGTATGTGAACCCATCCATTGTGTGAACAAAAAATATGCTATGAGTATAATGTTCTACAGAGTTTTACTCTGAGTATGCATGTCCCTTTAATCTTCACGCCCCCATGCGGTGTTTTGACACATAACAGGGCCCCTGTTCACACCCCCGAACAGAGACACAGAGCCTCACAGACAGATATTTTCAGCACAGCTCTTTAAGCTATCATATCTTTAACTTTTATACCTAATCATATCTTTAAGTGTAATAATTAATGTGAATAATACAAAACACTGTAATGCAACCTTTTTTAAAAGAATCTATTTTAAATAAAACGCTTCACAGGACCGTATTAACAATACATTCAAATCCTAGACCCCTGCAGGCTAATGAAATGGTTCACTTTGACACCCAAATATCACTAAGGGAATACATTTTTTCGATACATCTGAACATATACACTTATTCTGAAACTTTTTTCAGTGTCTAAAGATTATGTCTTTATCCAAGAAACTAAAATATAGACACATTACAATATAACAAAAAATAATCACACACACACATACACAGACATACTTATTGTGGTTAGTTAGAACCCCTATTTACAAATCACTCTTTTTTCAAACAACATCAGCCTATTATTCACTTACATTTTTTATTTTCTTTTATTTAGACTTTTGCTTAAACACACTCTTCCATATGAAACTAAAATATAGGCACATTACATTTGTAATTTTCTGAACACAATTGTCTAAAGATTGTGACATTGTATTTTCTTAAAAAATATCCCCTAACATGCATTTGGCTTTATCCAAGAATAGACACAAACATGCACATACACGCATAGCCACACCTTGGGGGCTGCGAGTTTTTTCTGCAGAAAGGAGAAGTAAGACATGCCGTAAATCTTTTGGAAATGACAGAAGCTGCATACAGTAGTTTCAGGCATCCCTATTCGCTATCGTCATTCTCCTGTCTTCTATGACAGCGAAGGGGGCTGTCACTTCAGAATTTCAGAGAAGCTGCAGTTTGACAGAGAGGGAGAGATATTCAGTCTACTGAGTGGAGACACACACAGCATGGGGAGAATTCTTTCTACACACACACATTTTCTTTCTACTCAAACAAATCTACACACACTCACAAACAGCATACTGACAGCACGGCTATTGAACATTTCTGAAGAATAATACATTGTATTTTACATTTGGCATTTGGAATACACAAAATGTATTTTATTCTTAATTCTGTAACTTAAACCACACACACACACACACCCACACACACACACTTATTCTTAAGATACACACATTTGAAATGTTTATTCTGCATACCTTGGAATACTTATTGTGAAACTATATTCTTAAGATACACAAATACATATTGTGAAATGTTTAATCTGAAAAATAAAAATAAAACTTTTATTTCTGACAATAAAAAAAAAACTTATTTTGAAAAACTTTTATTTTGAAAAAGAAATGTAAATTAAAAAAACTTTTATTTTGAAAAAAATCTGAAAACCCCTCCCCTTCCGTAACCAGATGTCCCTCCCCTCCTAAACCGGATGTCCCTCCCCTCGAAACCGGATGTCCCGCCTCCTTGAATCCTCGACCAATCAGAAAAGCCCTAAGGGGTCATAAATCATCTCAAAAAAGAGGCGTGACTACAATCAATCAAACTAAAATGGGCGTGTTTTGCATAATGTGACATGTGGTGTATCTGAATACTCTCTCTAACATGCAATGAATCCCATTGATTGGTATACAATGGGACAGACCTTTGTTTGATTGATTGATTGAAAACTTTATTAACAGATTGCAGAATGGGTACAGTACAGTACAGCTCAATTACATAAGGGGATGCAGACCAGAGAAATAATTTTGTCTTGTTTACATCAGGGTCCCCCATTTTCAATTCATCATAACATATATGACACACACGACACAGTACTGCTACATCTATACATTTATGACATACCAGATTTGCAAATACAGTACTGTTTGTGATACAAAAAGAGTCCAGAAAAGAGAGTACATTTGACGTAGAAACTGTTGGAGGAGGTTGGGTAGGAGGGGTGGGTGGGGGATAGACTTACACTGTACAAGCAAAACTGTACATTGGAATATTGACAACTATACTTGGTCATTTACTGTACATTGGAGGGGGTTGATATAGCTATAAACCTGCATTCCTTCGAATATATCATTAATCAATTAAACTTATATTGAAATACACTAGTATATAGCCTATACACCAACACTGAAATGACAGTGGATAAATAAATAAGAACTAAAGCTAATCGGTGGAAATAGACTGCATTAATATTCCATAACAAGTCTTGTGTGCGCCTACGAATGAACAGTAGCCTATAGGCTTAATTATGGAATAATAAGCCATACTGCGTTCATTCATTACGCCCGCCGTAGGCTATATATATTATATTTCATTCATTCATTCATATACAGTACTGCGCGTGTGTGTGTGTGTGTGTGTGTGTGTGTGTGTGTGTGTGTGTGTGTGTGTGTGCACGCGCGCTGCGGCAGGTGTACCGCAAGCTGTATATGATGCCAATACATTCATCTAATCTAGTTTTGATGGCGCGCAAGCGTGATTACGAAACCTAGCCGCATTTCTCGGAGACGCTCTCTGATTGGCACTGACTGACGCTAGGTTTCGTAATCACGCGGCTCGCAAGACTCGCAAAGCACTTCCGCCATTCCATTTGCACACAGCTGCGTCACTAGTTGCCTTATAAGGAGCTCTGGAGGCGTTGTTTTGTATGCAAATTACCTGAACGGGAACACGATTTCGAGTTTAAGACAGAATGCCATTCTCCAAGCAGATATCAGATCATATAATTTGTGCGATTTTTGATTCTGGCTCAGTCTGTTCCAAGATAAGTCTTCCAAGAGAACTCTTTGGAACATTTTGGGGAATGAGACCATTGATACTAACCCGTATTATTATAAAACCATGCTAAACACAGAAAAAAGCCATTTATAATACATGTCCCCTTTAATCTATAGTGTGTTCTGAAGGTTATTCCATGAACAGGGCGCAGAATAGGAGAAGGCTGCTCTACTAAGTTCTGAGACAATCCTAGGAACCTGGTAGAAAAGCCATAGTGCAGCAAAAACTAGAACAGCTGGTGGTGGTGAGTGATCAGTGATTAGACAGATATACAGGTAGTTTATCCAGTATGGCTTTGTAAAGGAATATATACAGACGCAGCGCTCAAAAATCAAACCAATTCTGCTGCTTGTCTGCTGCTTGTTGCTGCTTGTGTGCCACTTAAGTCTACTCAGGTGTTAATTTTCCGGGGGTGTTGGCTGGGGGAACAAAGGGAGGGTAGTTAACTTAAGTGCTTCCCCAGGGAGGGGGTCGGGGGCTACTGCCCTCAGACCCCCAAAATAATTTTTATATGGGCAGTCTGACTTGGGGTACTGACCATATATTAGTGTTGCAATGCATGATAAGTAAACAGTGAAAAAAGCTAAGAAATCTGATGGGGCTGGGACATTTGGGACGAATAAAAATTTAAGATGAAAATCTGCCCAGCCTGTGGGAGGAAGTGGAGGTGTGAAATCTGGCCCGGTCAAGAACAATAGAGGAGTGGTAGAGAGTGGTAGAGAGGCATGAGAGGTTTGAGTTTTGAGTGCTGTATCTGTACCAATGCTGCTGTCTCCTTATGCTCAATGAAGACCAAGAAAAAAAGAAAAAAAACGCTCTATGCTATGATTGGTGCCAGTCTTTGGTTCCAGTTCTATTGAAGCCTATGTGAGATGCATGGAGAAGCAAAATATACAAGCTATTTGAGGAAATAGCTCCGTTATAGACTGGTCCATCAGACAAGTTCAAGTTTCAAGTTTCAAGTTTCTTTAATAGTTGTCATACAGAAGTACAGAATACTTTCATACAAAATGCTTCTTACTGTTACGCTCCAGAGACTGTGCTAGACAAGATAGTATCAAATAACATAGTATAGCATGTAAATTAGAAGTAGAAAATGAGGTCACAGTGTTCAGTATAGACATATGTACAATGTTCGATGCAGAATAGACGTAACTGAGTTACCATATAATATACAATACTATGCAGTGTACTAATGTACAATACTATATAGTGCAAAGCAGAAATGGGATGAGGTACAATTTAGGTACAATTTACAGTAAGGTGTACGAGTTGTAGTGCAATCCTTCATCAATAAATATAAAGTGTGGGGAGTGGGTGCTACAGTGTGTTTGTTTAAAGTGAGTGTGTGCATGTGGATGTGTGTGCTATGTGCGTTTGATGGTTGTTGTGTAGTGTTCATTGTTCGTTGAGCAGCCTGATGGCCTGGGGATAGAAGCTTCTTCTGAGTCTTTCTGTGCTCGCCTTGAGACTCCGGTATCGCTTGCCTGACCGCAGCAGTTCAAAGAGGCAGTTGTTCGGGTGGCTGGAGTCTTTAATGATTTATTAATGACAATCTTTCATGGCATTAGGGAATAATTGAGTTTGATAAATCAGTTTAAAAATACTAGCTGATGCATTATATATATATCTGTATATAGTTAGTTAGGGTGTGTTACGATTCTGGTTCTTGACTACGGTCGGGAACCTCCCACCTTCTCTGTCATCTGTCACTTGATTACTGTCACTTGTTTTCCCTGTCATTTAGTGCTTTCAATTAGGGGTTGGCTTCTGATTGGCTGTCACGGGGGTGTGTGTGGAATGTTGGTATTTGGTGGCTATATAACATTCCTTTCCTCTGCTTGTCATTTGTCAGGTCTTCACTATAGGCGTTCGGAGATAACGCGGGCGGTTCCAGTTCTGGACCACCACTAAGCTCCATTACCTAATTCTCTCGTTCCCTTGCCTTGGCATAGTATCCTAGTATTACTCTGTGTGTTCTTTACTATTAAAGTCGAACCTGTTCAAGAGTATACCTTCTCCGTCTCTGTGATTGCCTACAACAATTGGAACTCACCTACCTCCATCCTGACAAGGGTGGCCTCTGTGCGTTCTGGCATCACAAAATAGATGGAGTAATTTGTATGATTTTGCTAGCAGCTCGTTGTGCAAGTCCTTTTTTGGATGTATACATTCATGATGTGTAGTTAAATCATTGTTCCCCAGGGGTGGCAGGGTGGCGCAGCGGACATTGCGCTCGTCACCAACGCAAGAGACACCGGGTTCGACTCCGGCTGTCGGCGTTGCCTCCGGCTTGGGCCAGCCGTCCTACTGACTCAATTGGCAGAGTTAGCGGGTGGAAGTCGATGGGTGGTAATCTGGACGTTGTGGACAGCGACTCCTACAGGTTGGTTGGGGATGCCTGCACAGCAGAGACAGGAGATGGCGGGGGTAGTGTGAGCCTCCCACACGTTACACCTCACCACTGAGAGTCCGCGCTGGCAGGTGAAAAGATGTGACAGGCTGCCTCCTCGTGTATCGGAGGGGACACGTGATGCAAGGCTTCTATCCTCCCTACAAGCAGCCAGTGGGGGGCATATGCAAGCAACGTTCAAGACAGGGGAGGGAAGAATTGGCACAGTGGAATTGGGATGGGAGAAAAATTGAAAAAGAGGAGAAAAAGTGGATAAAAAAAATCATTATTCCCCACCCTTTTACCAAAATTGAAGGGAGAATGTAGATGGAGGACAAAAGAAGGCCTGTCATCCACCCACACCCAATTAATGTTCAATTGAATCCCCTCCTGTATAAATGCCAACATTCTCTGAGATCTGGGAGAGAGTTCTGGAAAGGATCATTTGGTTTTCTTAGCATTAAGATCCAACGTTAGACCCATACAATGATGCCTGCAACACTGTTGAAAGGCAATCTGGAACTCACTAACAGCCTGACTCAGAGAAGAGGCAACTGAGTAGACAATTGTATTATCTGCATAAAGATGCACTTTAGCTGTAAGCATATCCTTCCCAATTTTGAAAATAAGACAGCTAAATAAGACAGCTAAAACTGAACATTGGATGACTCCCATAGTGATCTCCATGAAGCTTGATTTGTGAACTGTATACACACTGGATTCTATCTGCAAAGCAGTTCTGTTTCATACTAGCTCCGCTCAGCGTCATATTGCATATATCTCGCATCAGCGTATATACACTGAATACATTTAAAAATGTACCTTTATATGCCAGCATTCATCTGGCCACACCCCCATCCGCTTACCTACATAAGCAGGGGTGGTGCCACACACTCATCTCCTTCTTAAATTTCATCACAAGCAACGTGTTGCTCATATGCCCACTTGACGTGGAGAAAAATATTTACTCTGAGGAAAGGAAGAACGAGGAGATACGTTGACATCACATCTTTATTTTCTCTCTCACTATATTCGAGAAAATACAGCGATATTGTCTTCGTACTGGAGTGTCTGGAAGATAATAATAATAATAATAATTTATAATTTAGGACCTGCTCAGAGGTCATCAATCGGTACACATGCGATGCATGCATGCAATTCGTATCTGAGATTAACCCATCCCGTCGTCCTTCCCCGGGAGCAGACAGGCGTCAACGTGAGCCGCGCCAGGGGACCAATCCAAGTGCTCCTGTCCGTCTTCGTCAAGGATGCCACAGTGTTAGCGATCTATTGTTGTGCATGTTTTTCCATTGGGTTTATCTTATCGGGGGGGGGAAACCCTTGCGAGCACGGGGAGAACATGCAAACTCCACACAGAAAGGCCTGGGAGATACCCCACCTGGGTAACTGGCATCATGGAAACCTGGTCCCCAAGCGGGAATCGAACCCTGGACCTTCTTGCTGTGAGGCGACAGTGTTAACCACTACACCACCGTGCCGCGTTGATGATGATGATCATTCTAAAAATCCTCCACCGGTTTTCGTATTGGGAGCACGCCGCTGCATGCCTCCCAACTGCAGTTCCTTGCTGTGGCTGGTTGCGGTAAAGCCTGTCAGCGGCAGCTGGACTGTAGGATGCGCCGCTGTTGTGAGGAGCGGTGGGTTCCAGGTTGGTGAGTGATGTTTTGCTTGCGAGCTTCACTTGTCTGTTAGTGCTATGGGGGCTAGCTGACAATGTTTACGAACACCGGCCCCAGATTAAGGGTCCTTTGTTCAAGCCTCTTAGGCAACAGCAGAGGACCTTGGTCTGAAGCCCATTATAATTAACTAGTGGGCCACGACCAGTAATACTGGTGATCCCTGTGTTTTCTGGACGAGTGGATGTTTCTCTGTCACCGTGAGGCCCCGTCTTTCATATACAAATGAGAGTATTCCCTCACGAGGAAATATGGGCATGGATGTTCGTTAGTGGAAGATCTGTGTTCAAGTCAGCTACGGCCCAGATGGGAACATTGTGTACAAGTTCAGGTGATAGCTGCTTAGCTTACGTGCTAGTGGTGGCCTACTGTTAGCCAGTCAGCTGTTAGCTGCGGCGCTAGCCTGTTGTGATCACTAGGCTGGGAAACGTTAGCTTGCGTGCTAGTTGTGGCATACCTAGGCTAGGCTAGGAAACGTTAGCTTGCTGCTATCGGCCGAGGGCGGCCGTTAGCTTAATGCTACACTGTTGAACATGCTTTGATTATAACATGTTTTAAACACTCTTGACTACGACGTCATCTTTGACAGAGGATGTTCGTCGAACCTGCCCTGAGCCAGGACGGCAAGGACTGCGTCAACAAGGGGGACCGTAGCGGCGGGATGGAGCGGCGACGCTGCCCAGGTCGACAACACAGAACGGCTGTGTTTACTACGGTGCCTTGTTAGAGACTGCAGTTTCCCTTGATCTGCGCTCAAGGTAGGCAAGGTCTGACCAGACCTTGAGCACTTCTTCTTGCTTTCCCTTCTAAATGTTTTGTAAATAACGATGTTTTCCAAAACGAGTGTTGCTGCACTACATTTAGGATACGATGCGAGTTATGTGTGAATTGTCTTGTCACTGGTATTTAGCTTCTCCATGCAAATCGGGTTGTTTATTACAGATGTGAAAATGATCTGGTTTGTTGTGTTGAGAACAGTGATGCTGGTAACGCGTTACTAAGTAACGCGTTATTGTAATCTGATTACTTTCCCCCGAAAATAGTAATCTAACGCGTTAATCTTTAAAAGCCAGTAATCTGATTGCAGTTACTTGTCCAAGTGGCTGTGCATTACTATTTCGTTACTATCTCATCATAAATTCATAATGCAGGTGGAATGCAGTATTTTATTTCGTTTTCGACAGTCAAAAATACATTTTGAGCTGTTTTTCTTTTGGGAGTGACGTAGTGTGGCAGTGAAAGGGTTACACAAGAATGTGTCCCCGCGGCGTGACTGGACACTCTGTCTGTGAGTGACATCTGCTTTGGTACAATCACATTCCCCATCCACAGTCTGCGAATCAGAGGCAGAGTAGGGCGGGTCTTCACAGCACGTCATGTGACATATGCGCCAATCGTGTGACAGCAGGGCTCCGTCGTCGGAGAATTCCACCCCAAAACGCTTGGCAAAATTAAAAGTGAGTTTCTGTTCAGACTTCCATCCCAAAACGCTCGTATAGCCTCAGTCACTACTTCACGTTCATATGCGGAGGAAACAAAATACTGTCTACCGCTAAAAACAGCACATCCAATTGCATTGAAAGCATCTGGAATCACAACACTGGGGGACCCTGATGTAAACAAGACAAAAGTCTTTCTCTGGTCTGCATCCCCTTAACAATTGTATGTATTGAGCTGTACTGTACTGTACCCATTCTGCAATCTGTTAATAACGTTTTCATTCATTCATTCATTCACTAGCCGACGCTTCGACTAGGTACAGGAGGACTCGGAGGCCAGCCAAACAGCAAAAGAGAGAGATTGTTTCTTTCCCTTTTGATTAATGTATATTTGATGGTGGCAGAGCAAAAGCTCTTATTTGCCAGATTTACAGTTAATTTACATGTTAAAGAGAGACTGATTGTATGTTTATAGAGATACATTTATAAAAACAATTTAATAGTTACAGTTGATATAATTGAATAGTTCAGCCTGCATTTGTTAGATGTGAATGGATATACACTGGTTTTGTAAAACCACTGGCTGGCTGCTCTAATGCTGTGAGCATCATAGACTGTTGCTTTACCATACTTGATGGTACAGAAGCTGAAGCACTAGTTTAACAATTTACGTTATGTGCAGAGAAACAAGTTAAAAACAATTTATGCACTTTCAATAAAGCGTTTAAAAAAACGGTTGGGGGAACGACGACGACTTCGTAACCTAGTTACTTTCAAAGTAACTAAGTTACTCTGATAATCAAGTAATCAGTAAAGTAACTTGGATTACTTTTTAAAGGAGTAATCAATAATCAGTAATCGGATTACTTTTACAAGTAATCTGTGACATCACTGGTTGAGAAACATCATATGTGTTCTTGTACTGTGCACTCACAACTAAGGGGGTTAAACTAACCTATAAAGCTATGCTTAGTGACATATGAATAATGATTATTTTCTCAGACTGTAATGACAATGAACAGTGTGTTCATATATTAACAGGTTTTCCTGTTTTTACTGGCCGTATTAAGGGTAAAGTAGGAGGGTTGTGTTTCCCCCCGGTTCCCTGGGGACTTCTTCATCCTCCTCTCAGACATGTTGTTACACTACATTGTGTCACTGTGTGGTAGGGATACGATGTAACCCTTGGCTTGATTGCTGAGGTTGTGCTAAAACTGCTTGAGAAACTTTATTTTCCTAAAAGAAAAGATTGTTTGGTCGCTTTTCGTGTGTGCTTAGCAAGGCCTGTGGCCGATACTAATCGAGAATTATGTATTCTCTCATTATGAAAAACGGCGTTCCTCTGTAGAGTGTTTTTGCCATTTCTTGTAGGTGATGATGGGTTGTGTGTGTCATGTGACCTACAACTGGGTTGGGCTGGCCACAGGAGCACATGTGTATGTTTGGTACCGGGGCTCTTGGAGGGCCCTCTCTATTCTGTGATTTTTCCTTAGTAAAAATCAGATAGCAGGTTAGCGCATGCGCTGTGTGAAGCTGTTAGACGCTTCATGGAGCTGACTATGACTGCGTCATATTCTTTTTTGTCATTACATCGTATTATGGGTGTGGGGTCGTAAAGGGGTGAACTGGTAACCTTTTCTCCCCCTTTTTTCTGTTGGTCAGGGGTAAACCCACCTGTCCTTCAAGGTTCCTGTCACGTTGCGGTTCGGCACGTTACAGGGTGAGGGGGGGGGGGGGGGGGAGTTTCCTGGTCCCACGCCCTGGAATATTGGTCGTGTGCACCGCAGAAATTCCCCCGCCATAGAGTACGTCACTGTGCGCGTCTCTGTTGGTAGGACTTCCGTGTGCTGTTCAGGTCCATATGATGGATCTGTTTCAGGGGGTGGTCAGGGCTCCTCCTCACGAAGCTCCTATTCGGGCCTTCTGTGAGTTGGGATTCTCCTTCCATGTGAGGGAGCCTCCTCAGAGTACAGAGCCTCCTCCTCAGATTGTCAAGGTGAGTGGAACCTCAAGAAGGAGTCCTACTCTATTGTGTGTGTATTCGATTCAATTCGATTATTGAGTGTGTATGGGTTCAGTGCCTCCTCCCCGGAGAGCCCTAAAACCAAACTTTTACATGGCTCAAGGTGCAATATATTCTTTTCAATCTGTACAGCTCGCGTGGGAAGTCTCTCTGGGGATATCCGTTTCCTTCCTATGGGAGGGTGGTGGGATGTAAAAATGTGAAACATTTTTACCCCCGGCTGTGTAGACTGGGATACATACTGTTGGTGCTTCCTTCTTTTCTTTTAAAAGAGTTGGAGTTAGGAAGTATCACACCCCTCTTGTCGTTCCCCTGGGCGCCTTGGGGATTCAATGACAGGTCTAAATAGCCTGTTCATTGATGTGGTTGTGTCCCGACGCACGCATAGTGCTAGCTCAGGGTGTTCTGTAATCAGGCGACTGACTGGCACGCCTTGGTTGCTTGAGGTTAAAACTGTGTTTTTATAAAGCAACTGGGATGGAGGTTTTTCCTCTTCCGACAACCTGTTTAGGTTGTCGACGGATTCACGTTCATATCTGGGGGATGATGACGGAATGGATCTGAACATATGTAGAGGGGTCTCACGCCCTGGGGGTGGGCCACCGGGCGCGGTTCGCCCCGAACGTCTGGGTGGCGCCTTCTTTTCATGTTTAAGATCAACACGCATATCTGCCCCTTCTCCTGGAGTAGGCATGTCGGCGTGGTTAGGGCACGGGACTGGTTCTGGTCACGCTGGTCCGGATCAGTTGAACCCGTTGTCCGCCGGGGATGCAGATCTGCTGTTCTGGTACCCTGAGGGACTTGGGCTTTTTCAGGGGAAAAAATGCCAGGTTGGTCCGGGTGTCACAGGGTTAAGCGCTATGGAGGCCCTGGTTGGGTACATTTTGTACTCTGCACTTTCGTAATGGCTTACGGCCATGCCAACCTGTACACGCTCGATCTCGTCAGATCTCGGCCGCTACACAGGTTGGTCCTGGTTAGTACTTGGTTGGGAGACCGCCTGGGAATACCAAGTACGGTGTGCTTGGGGCTGGTTCTCCATTCTTTTCGCTCCTCTCTCACGCATGGCGAAGAGGGGCCTGTTAGGGTGGTCTTTGACCTCCTCTGGTGACCCTGTGCTTCCCGTATCGCCGGGCCCGGTCCGAAGTAATGTTTCGTCGACCCGTAGGCCTGGGTTAACCCTTTTTTGAAAACTGAAACACTTGTACTGCGGTATAGCCAGTGTATACCCGCAGGTGTGTTTTGGAGTTTTTTCTTGAGGGGTTATAGGAACACCCACCGCATTGGGTGACACCAAGGTGGTTGATTCCCTGGTGTGTTGGAGCAGTGTCAACTCCCGGGTTACCCGGTTGAGGGTGCCCCTGCACGTTCATGACGTCTGCCAATCGTGTCAGCCTTCTCTGCCTCAACCCCTCTGGGTGTGTTTTCTTTTTTAAATGGAGGCTCGGTCATGCAACAACGCCAGCATACGCCCCTTCCGCCGGTGCGGCTGTGTTCAGCTGTCCCCTCTGGTGCCTGTCTCGTCCGCAGTCTCCAGGCTCGGGTTAACAGCCTGTTGCCTGGTTTTTCCCCGGTGCGCTGCCTGCTGCTGTTGGTTAACCTTTTTTGTGTGCTTACGGCCATGCTGAATGCCTGTTCTGCAGGGTCAGTGTGCCAGGCGGTGGACTATTGGGGGGACAGGGCCCGCTCGGCTGAGGGGCCTTTGTCCGAATACTCTGGCGATGTGGGGGGCGGGGTCACTAAGTGCCCACCTGGTGGGGTCTTGATGCTGGCATCATGGGCTTCTCCGGGCCCCCATTCCAGGGGGTCCAGTCCCTTTGGTGGTTCTTGGTCTTCCTTCGCGCTCCGCTGCTACGGCCTTGCCACGGGGTTGGGTTTGCCCTTGACCCCGTGATTCTGGGGGCAGTAACGAGGTTGTTTCCTCCGTTCGTTCCCGGGTGGCATGCGGGTTGTGCGTGTGTGTAGTCGTGGGGTCAAGCCACGGTCTGCTCACCCTGTGCGTTGAGTTGCTTGAGTGCCTCTTCGCACGGTCGGGTCCGTCGCCCTCCCGTGATCCCCCAATAGGGGGGGGTGCCCTCCATTAGGGGGGGTCGGGGAGGCTCGGTCCTCCCTGATCTGATGGTTGTGGGGGGCCTCAGCGGGGTACATTTGTCGAGCTTCTAGCTCCCGCTCAGCTCCTGCTATGCAATATGACACTGAGCGGAGCTAGTATGAAACAGAACATTAGGTTATGTATATAACCAAGTTCTGTCAATACTAGTGACGCTCAGCGTCTAGACGCCGCTGCGGCCCTTGATTTTTCATTGTGGTGAAATTTGTTGGGAAGGAGATGAGTGTGTGGCACCACCCCTGCTTATGTAGGTAAGCGGATGGGGGTGTGGCCAGATGAATGCTGGCATATAAAGGTACATTTTGAAATTTATTCAGTGTATATAAGCTGATGCGAGATATATGCAATATGACGCTGAGCGTCACTAGTATTGACAGAACTTGGTTATATACATAACCTAACGTTCTTGAACCACTCTATAGCCAGTTGAACTTGTCACCCATACCGACATCACTTGTCCTACAGCAACTCATGGTCGATCAAATACCCTGGACTAGGGATGTCCGATATTGGCATTAAAATGTAATATAGAAAAATATCGGTAGCTATCAAAAAAAAAAAAAAAAAAAACACATTTTTATTTTATTTAAGTATATATATATTTTTTACATTTATTTAACCTTAATTTACCCAGGCAAGCAGGTAAGAACAAATTCTTATTTTATTTATTGTCAAAAGTATGCATATTGTTGTGTTAATTCCGCAACAAGATATATGTAATGTTAATTACCTGAAATGATTCCGTTTTTGGGGGGGGGAAACCCTGCGTATATCGGTATCGGTTGATATTGGTATCGGAAATTAAGAGTTGGACAATATCGGTATATCGGTTATCGGTAAAAAAATCAATATCGAACACCCCTATACCCTGGACAGATCAACAAAGAGAGCAGCACAGTGCTGCTTTCTGTCCAAGGCATTGATCATATAATTTATTAGCCACTGTTATGGTACTATGACCTGATCTATAAAGCCAGACTGATTTCCACTTAAAATATTGTTGTCAGCCATGAACTGTTTCAATTGAGAGTTGTGGTGGAAAGTAGCCGACGCTGAATAACTCACTCAGTCAAATGAGACCTGGTTAATACAGTTTATTAACTCAGTCAAAGTAGGCTATCAATACAAATAGTCAGAGTTGGCTGGATGACTCTCCATCAAATGTTTAGCTATCCAGGGGTGTAAAAAGTACCCAGAAATTATACTTAAGTGAAAGTATGGGTACCGTCTCAAAATCGCACTCAAGTAAAAGTCAGAGTATCTGGCTAAAAACACACTTGAGTAAAAGTAAAAAAGTTTCTACTTTTAAATGTACTTAAGTACTAAAAACTTTTTTCTGACTGTCTATTCCTCTGAGAGCAGGTGTTTAATCAAAGATCCCCGCTTTCTAGTCTTGCACAAGGACCAATCAGCATGGGTATGGGCGGGTTCATTTTCCATTGATGGGGATTTGATTGGCTGTTTTTAAATAAAGTGGAGCCGCAGGATTAATAACATTAACGTTAGTTCGGCCAGAGAAATGCTTCCTCCGATACATAGGAGAAAGCCAGCAGCCTCTTCTCACCTGCCAGCGAGGACTCTCATTGGGTGAGTGTAACGCGTGGGAGGGCACACTACCTCACCCAGATCCCTTCCTCGCTGTGCAGGCGCCCTGACCGACCTGTAGGAGTCGCTGTTTACAACAACCAGATTACCACCCACCGGCTTCCCTCCCGCTGACTCTGCCAATTGTGTCAGTATGACGACCGGCCAAGCCGGAGGCACCGCTGACAGCTGGATTCGATACCAGTGTCTCTGCGGTGGTAGACAGACGCTTAGTCCGCTGCGCTACCTGGCCAGCCCTGAAATGCTTATTTCTGAAAAAGCCCCTGAGAGTGTGCTACATACAGTAAAAAGAAAGTAAGATTCTCCTGAAGCTGAACGAGAATTGTCCTTTTCCATACCAAGTCTGGTTATTTTCCATTATGGGCACCTTCACCTTCAATTTCACCTTCTGGGGGCGATAGTGGCTCAGGAGGTAGAGCGATCATCTGGTAATCATAAGGTTCCCGGTTAGATTTCCGGCTCCTCCCAGCAGTGTGTCAAAGTGTTCTTGAGCAAGACCCATAATTGGTCTTGATGAGCAGGTTGGCACCTTGCATGGTTGCCTCTGCCGCCAGTGTGTGAATGTGTGAGTGAATGGGTGAATGTGAGTCATGAGTTGTAAAGCGTACTTTGGATAAAAGTACTACATGAATGCAGTCCATTTATAAATGCAGTCCATTCATTTCACTCAGCTCTTGGGACGTTGAGCATGTATATTTATAAGAAGTGAGAGAAAGTGGGGAGAGACTTTTGTGAGAGACCCAGCTGGGTCGCCTAAAAACGTTGGTGACCTCAATTCTTTGAGTCTGCTCTGCCGCTGGGAGCATATAGGCAGCCTTAAGGTTCAGGGGGGTCCGTTTCAAAATCCAATATCCTTATCTTGTCCTGGAAATGAACTGAATACTGTGAATACATACTTCACTCTGACTTAAATGGGTAACTGCTCTCAGGAAATGCTCGCTCGCACTCTCTATCACGCTCTCTCTCTCTCTCTCTCTCTCTCTCTCTCTCTCTCTCTCTCTCTCTCTCTCTCTCTCTCTCTCTCTCTCTCTCTCTCTCTCTCTCTCTCTCTCTCTGTCTCTCTCTCTCCGGTAGCAGTCAAGGTATAGGTATTGCTACTTTTTCATCCACATCATTTCATGGAGCTGTAATTAACACAACAAAAGGATTCAATGTCCCCGGTGATGTCACTGGTGGCCATATTTAAAACTCATTCACTCTCAATAACTGTCAAACTAAATGAATGTGTGCAAAACTGTTTGATGTGTGTGACATTATGTGCAAAATAAATCAGCATCGCTTTTGGTGAAGTGCCTCTTTAGAGTAGCCAGTAGCCACGTGTTCCTC
The DNA here is from genome assembly GCF_963971535.1 of Notolepis coatsorum. NCBI lineage: Eukaryota > Metazoa > Chordata > Actinopteri > Aulopiformes > Paralepididae > Notolepis > Notolepis coatsorum. The sequence continues at coordinate 168,694,357 of NC_140169.1, read as the reverse complement.
CTTTTCCTGAATGAGTTGACAAATGTACCATCTCAAGGTATGATTAGAATAATAGAAGCCGGGGCGGTTAGGTGGCCGAGCGGAGATTGCGTTCGTCACCAACCCCGGAGCGGCTGGATTCGCCTGTTCGAATCCAGCTCACAGCTCCGGGGTTGTCACCAGCTTGGCTGGCCGTCCACACTAATACAATTGGCTGTATTAGAGGGTGGGAGAAGCTGGCGGGGTGGGTCCGGGTCGTTGTAAACAGCGACTCCTACAGTTCGGTCGGGGCGCCTGCTAAGCGCGGATAGGACTTGAGGGGGATAGTGTGATCCTCCCACACGCTACGGCACGCCCTCTCAATGAGAATCCGCGCTGCCAGGTGAAAAGAAGCGGTGATTGGCTGGACGTGTGTCGGAGGAAGCACGTGATAGCCTCCACTTACATTTACATTTACATTTAGTCATTTAGCTGACGCTTTTATCCAAAGCGACTTACAAGTTCTGTACGACAAGCCATCAGGAAGGGCACAACTCTATCAGCTGAGCAACAATGTTCATCAAAGTGTTGAGTGCTACAGTGTAGGTTAGTTTATTAGGACAAGTGCATGACAGTACGGTTAGTTAGGGTTAGATTTTTTTTTTTTTTTTTTTTTTTTATTCAGATAATGGTTGAAGAAGTGCGTCTTTAGTCGACGGCGAAAGATTGGACGTGATTCGGCTGTCCTAACTGGGGTGGGTAGTTCATTCCACCATTGTGGGGCAAGGACTGAGAATAGGCGACTTCTCTTTGATGACCCTCCCGGAGCTTGGATAGGAGTAGGTCTGAGGCGGCCAGAAGATGCAGAGCGTAGGGGTCTTGAGGGTGTGTAGTTAGAGACCATTGACCGGAGGTAGGCGGGAGCGGTTCCCTTTGCCGCACGGTATGCTAGGTCGAGGGCCTTGAAGCGGATTCGTGCAGCAATGGGGAGCCAGTGCAGGTCCCTAAGAAGTGGGGTGACATGGGCCGACTTCGGTAGGTTTGAGATCAGGCGGGCCGCTGCGTTCTGAATGAGTTGAAGAGGCTTAGTGGCAGTGGCCGGGAGGCCAGCGAGCAGTGCATTGCAGTAGTCGAGGCGGGAGATGACTGTTGATTGGACGAGGAGTTGGGTGGCTTCTTTTGTCAGGAAGGGGCGTATCCTTCTGACGTTGCTCAGGAGGAATCGGCAGGTTCTGGTCGTCGCTGCGATGTGAGCAGAGAAGTTCAACTGGTCGTCGAGGACAACACCAAGGTTCTTGGCGGTCGGGGACGCAGTCACAGCTGCATTCTCGACTGTGATTGAAAGGTCGGTTAGGGGGGAGGATTTGGCCGGCAGGTGGAGCAATTCTGTTTAGCTTAGGTTCAGTTTGAGGTGGTTGGACGTCATCCAGGCTGAGATGTCGGACAGACAGGCCGAGATCCGCACAGAGACGTGGATATCTGAGGGAGGGAAGGAGAGGAAGAGTTGAGTATCGTCGGCATAACAATGGTAGGAGAAGCCATGAGACGTGATAATGTTACCCAGTGATTTAGTGTAGAGGGAGAAGAGAAGGGGTCCTAAAACCGAGCCCTGGGGGACACCCGTCCGTAGGGGGCGGGTGGCCGACAGGGTCCCTCTCCATGACACTTGGTAGGAGCTTGAGAGAGCTCCACTCTCCCAGATGATCTGACTGTGGGGGGTAAGTGCGCAGCGACCAGGAAGGGACTGGGAATTGGCATACGACTAACATTGGGATGGGAGAAAATCGGAGGAAAATGGAGGGGGAAAAAGATCAATAAAAAAATATATAATAATAGAAGCCTACTTTTCATTTTGTGTGTGTGTGTGTGTGTGTGTGTGTGTGTGTGTGTGTGTGTGTGTGCTCATGCGCTGAGGCTGCCTCGCTAAGCCGTTTCTCCATGCATGTATTTATTTCTAGCAATAGGACTATAAACCAACAATAAATAATATCATAAAGAAGAAGACATATATATGGCATAGTAATACTCCACTAGTAATACTCCACAATAGTATATTCCACTATACAGTAGCTATATCCATCAGTTTAGTTATTATTTATTTAGTTTGCAGTGTGTGTGTGTAATGCTCACGATTGAGTCAGGACTATAAATGCAAAACGTAATTGTTAATGATATTTAATTCCACAGATGTTTGTAGTATCGGCAATCTCCAATGACTTGTCCCTGAGAAAGCTGTTGAAAACAGGGTATGTCTGTACGACTTACGACTGCCTTTTCAAGTTCGTAAATCCTACATAAATCCTACAAAGAATTTACAATACAAAGCCGTTCGAGAAGGCCACATACGTGCGTAAATCGAGTTACAGAGGAATTCCTTGGTAACTTTTACGTATGTCCGTTCGAGAATGAGGACCATTGTCTTTATTCTTCCATTTCAAAGAAGACCAATTAACTTACTCGAAAGACGTCGGTATACTCACAACGAAGCAGAACTTTTAGAGCAATAAGACACAGGGTTTTGAAAAGTATGCAAATTATTTCCCATCCTTGAAAGACTGCCTCTGACCCCTGCCAGGACCCTCTCGCACAAAATACTTATATATACTTATACCTGTGTTTCTGCTATTTCTTATTGAAAGCCATTTCTAGCCATAGCTACGACATATGAATTGTAATCAATTGTAATTATGACATATATAAGCCATTCATGGAGCCATAAGATACAAAGTAATTTATAATAAAAACACAAGATAATTGTGCCCTAAAGATAAGGATAAACGCTCAATGAAGAAACCCAATCCCCTTGCCTCAAATCTATACTACTCAGTTTATTCTGAGTAGAGGGAAGAGGAGGGTGGTGACCCGATACCCAGGAAGACCACCCTCAAGAGCCAGACCAGGCTTCACTCCACCCAGAACCCAATACCCAGGAGGACCACCCTCAAGAGCCAGACCAGGCTTCACTCCACCCAGAACCCAGAACCCAGGAAGACCACCCTCAAGAGCTAGACCAGGCTTCACTCCACCCAGAACCCAATACCCAGGAAGACCACCCTCAAGAGCCAGACCAGGCTTCACTCCACCCAGAACCCAGGAGGACCACCCGCAAGAGCCAGACCAGGCTTCACACCAACCCAATCCCCCCTATTTATAATAAAACGCAGGAGGAAATGAAGAAAAAAATATATACACATAATAAACTGTGTTAATATTATTATTATTATTATTATTATTATTATTATTATTATTATTATTATTATTATTATTATTATTATTATTATTATTATTATTATTATTATTATTATTATTATTATTATTATTATTATTATTATTATTATTATTGTTATTATGAGATCATTAATTATACAATTAAGCTTCTTTGAATTTGGCCCCAGACATCTCAAGAAGGCTCAACAGTGAATTCCAGCATCCTGGAACCACCCACTCCCAGCAAGCCCAGCACCTCTCATCCTTACAGTAGGTGGTAGCCCGTTCCCCATGCCTCGTAAAGCACAACATGCTCATTTTGTATTGCATTGTGCAGAACTTGATAACGCATGCGCTGCAACGTGTCATGCCATCATGTCGTCATCCCATCACAGGTGTACTAGATAAAGGAATTAATTGTGCTCCAACACACTCCACAAAAAATAACAACACATCATAAAGAGTGAAAAGGAGGAGGCCCCACTGTGATGATTGTACTTTTGTTCCCTTGTGTTTTAGTGCATGTGTTTTTTTCCCTAGGCTTCCCGCTCCCTTGATCTGTTAGCTCCTCTCCTACAACATTCCAGTGGGCGTGGCTGATGAGGTGGCACACCGGCTTTCACTCATCTCATACAAACTCCCAGACAATAAAACCCGGGTTTGAACTCCACTACAGTGCCAGATAATCCTGTCTCGTCGGTAGAATACCCGGTGCTGAACCCAGTGCTGAACCCAGTGCTGAACTTTCCATATTTCTGGTGAACATTAAGTGCTCCGGTGGTTTTTGTAATGTTTTTGACTCCTCATTTTTTTCTCTTTTCCCTGTGTAGATTTTGGTGTGTCACTCCGGCAGCGCCCGGGCTGCTTTCTTGCCCCCCCTCCCCCCGGTGAGGATTTGTGTGTGGACGGATATCCAGTGGTTGGGCGGCGATCCAGCCTGCCCTTTTCCCCGCCACTGAGCTTTATGTTTTTGGACAATTATTTGCGGTTAATAAAACCCTTGATTTACTTTTTACTCAGCGCATCCGTCTCTGCTTTGGGGTCCAACTTTGAACCATAACACCCATAAAATATTCTGCACCTGGGGCCTCTTCCAGGGCAGCCATTACCAGACTTCACACATGGAAAATATTCTCAAGGATTGGCCCTGCTTCTGAATTTGTTGTTCTCGCCTCTCAAGCTGAAAATAACTCTTACTCTTATTATAGCCAATGTAATTTTTTTTTAAAAGCAAACACACTATTAAACACATTATTTGTCAAAACGACAGCGTCTGGCTGTTTAATATTTGTCACAGACACGTTTGCAAGTTTGACAGAGCTGTGTAGGCAATGGCCAAATCATTTTGTGGTAATGGCTTAATAATAATAATAATAATAATAATAATAATAATAATAATAATAATAATAATAATAATAATAATAATAATAATAATAATAATAATAATAATAATAATAATAATATATAATAATAATAATAATAATAATAATAATAATAATAATAATAATAATAATAATAATAATAATAATAATAATAATAATAATAATAATAATAATAATAATAATAATAATAATAATAATAATAATAATACATCAATTTTGTATAGTGCTTTTCCGAATGCTCAAAGACACTTTACAGAGCAGAATAAACAATACAAGTACAAGTACAATTTAGTAAAAAATTATGAAAATAAAAATAAATTATATAAAAGGTGAGAGAGGAAGGAGTTCAAGGCTTGAAGGCAATGGTAAAAAGGTGGGTTTTTAGGGCTTTTTTAAATGATGAGAGGGTGTCTGTATGATGGATATGGTTGGGCAGGGCGTTCCAGAGGGTGGGGGCAGCTGCAGCGAAGGCCCTGTCACCCCAGGTCCGGAGTTTAGTCCTGATGGGTTGGAGGAGGTTAGCATCTGCGGACCTGAGGCAGCGGGTAGGCGTGTGGTCAGGGCCGCCTCAGGGGGTGTGCGAGCAGTGCGGTCGCACAGGGCCTCGCGGGAAGGGGGGCCTCGCAAAATAAAAAAAAATAAAAATAAAAAAAAAATATTTTTTATTTATTTATTTTTTCTTTTTTTTCTTTTTTTTTTTTGCGAGGCCCCCCTTCCCGCAAGGCCCTTTTTCATCACAGATCTAAAATCTAGTTTTGCTTATATGCTTATATATTTCACATTAGACACGTTTGTAGAATGTGTCTGACTTGTTCCTGGGTCTGCAGTGACTCACTATTGGAGCTCTGGGGCTCTGCAGCAGACATACTATTGGTTTCAACGAAGGGAGTGGTTAAGTTACATCATGTGTAGTACGCCGGCGTGAGTCAGCTGCGTTTGACTATTTCGCGCGTGCAGCTTTTGACTATTATGCTTAGTTATGCCAGCCAAGACGAAGAGGTCGGTCATTATCAATATCAGTCGGTCGGTCACCAAGGAACGTTGACAAAAGGCCTCTCGCTGGCGGGACAAATGGCTGGAGCCTTGTCATGATGCAGTCGGGATATAGCCATGATGATGTCGGCTAGTAGCTAGCTTAGCTAAAGGCTAACTAGCGTTAGCTAACCTAGAGACAACGCATGCAGCCAAGATGAAGAGGATGGTCGTTTGGCAGATGAACTTCGTCAACTCCACGCGGTTGTCTCCATCCTCTTGGACGTTTGGTGAGTTTTTAACCTATTCTATTAACTCTATTCCCGCCGTGGACATCTCTCTCTCTCTCTCTCTCTGGAGCTAAACTGGCCGACTAACTGTTGTAGTACTACTAGTAGCTAACGGTGTGTGGCCTGGTGTCAGCACCTGTATGTAGCCGCATAGCTTGCTTCTGCGTTAGCTAATGGTTAGCGATAGCCTGGTTGAGCTAACTGTTAGCCAGTTAGCTGTTTAGCTACGACGTTAGCTGCCGGCTGCGTTTGGCTGGGAACGTTCGTTTGATGCTATCAGTTAGCCTTGAGTTAGCTGTTAGCTTGTGCTACGACCATTGACATTAGCCGTAGATGTAGTCGGGCCTGCACCATGACAAGGCTCTGGCCATAGCTTATTTTTGTCCCGACAGCGAGAGGCCTTTCGTCAACGTGGAGACCTGTGTTGCGGCCTTTCGCCCTGCGTTCCTTGGTGCAGGTAAGATTAATGAAAATGTCATGACATTACCCCACTCTTCCTTCCTTCCCCTCCCGAATGTTTTGTTAATAACGATGTTTTTTTACAGGCAAAACATATGTTACTTCACATGGAGATACGACATGTGCTGTGTGTGAATTCATTGTCTTGGTCGTTTGTGTAGCTTGGGTAGCGTTGGGCGGCCGTTGGCCAAAGCTGTGTGTGGCCTGGTGTCAGTAGCCTACCTGGCTAGCCTTTAGCTGTCGGCCATTGGCTCCTTGCTGCTTTGTTTTCTCTGGTATAGACCCTCTTCTCTTTGGATTTAAGTGTTGATCTTTGTCCTTTTGGATCTATGTATATTCATGTTGCCTTTGTGAAGTTATCTTTTCCTTCTGTTTTGTTCTTTCATTAAAAGTTGAATATCCTTTAGGGGGTCATCTTTGCTTATCTCTCTCATACATGCTCTCTCTCTAACACACATGCTCTCTCTCTCTCTCTCTCTTTCTAACACACACAGTCTGCCTATGGCAGCCTTTCTCGATGGCTAGGCTGTGCTCGCTGAGTCTGTACCTAGTCAAGGATCTTCAGTCAAGTTTCAAGTTTCAAGTTTCAAGTTTCTTTAATAGTTGTCATACAGAAGTACAGAATACTTTTATACAAAATGCTTCTTACTGTTGCGCTCCAGAGACTGTGCAAGACAAGATAAGTATGAAATAAAATAACATAGTAAAATTAGAAGTAAAAAAATGAGGTCACAGTGTTCAGTTTAGACATATGTACAATGTTCGATGCAGAATAGACGTAGTTACCATACAATATACAATACTGTGCAGTGTACTAATATACAATACTATATAGTGCAAGGCAGAAATGGAGAAATGGGACGAGGTGCAATTTAGGTACAATTCACAGTAGGTGTACGAGTTGTAGTGCAAATCCTTTATCAATAAATATAAAGTGTAAGTGTGTTTGTGTGATCTAAAGTGTGGAGAGTGGGTGCTGCAGTGTGTTGTTTGTTTGAGTGAGTGTGTGCGTGTGGGTGTGTGCTGTGTGCATTTGATGGTTGTTGCATAGTGATTATTGTTCGTTTAGCGATTATTGTTCGTTTAGCAGCCTGATGGCCTGGGGATAGAAGCTTCTTCTGAGTCTTTCTGTGCTCGCCTTAAGACTCGCTTGCCTGACCGCAGCAGTTCAAAGAGGCAGTTGTTCGGGTGGCTCGAGTCCTTAATAATTCTCTTAGCCTTCCCCTTGCACCGCTTGTTGTAAATGTTCTGGAGGGTGGTCACAGTGCTCAGGTATTCTGCCACTGTGTACTCTCTGTTTAGGGCCAAATAGCATTTCAATTTCTTTCCAATGAATGTGTCTCTCTCTCTGTACACTGTATATTGACTGTAGAACGGGAGCTCTCTCTCTCGCTCTCTCTTGCTATATGTTGACTGTATCATGCCCAGCCTCGGGCAGCGCTATTATTTACGAATATGTTGACTGTATAAAAAAAAAAAAAAAAAAAAAAAAAATTACCTTTTGGGGGGGGGGGGGGGGGGGGGGGGGGGGCTCGCGTTTAAATCTCGCACAGGGCCTCGCATTTCTCCCAGGCGGCCCTGCGTGTGGTGGGGAAGGAGGTCAGAGAGGTAGGAGGGGGCCAGGTTGTTGAGGGCTTTGAAGGTGATGAGTAGTATTTTTAACTGAGTCCTCAGTGATTCCCAACGGGGGTCCGCCAGGGGGCGCAGGGGGTCCGCCAGACCACAGATGATTTGAGGTCCCTTTTTTTTTATTTTTTTTTTCAGATAAATATTTTATTAGCATATTTTTATCATCAGAAGCATGAATAGTCTCTCCACTACAATAAAAAATAAAGATAAATAAATAAACATCTAGACATGATTTTTAAAACGCGAATCAGTTGACTGTATCACTTTCCGTAGCTAGCCTAGCACGCTAGTTAACTTTCTCGGCTCGTCTGCAGTCAGCCGCCAGAGGCGAAAATGTGTGACAAACGAAAAGGAGATGACTGCAGCTCATCTGCAAAAAAAGTTAGGACCTACAGCAATCGCAAAAAATACATCACCATGGGCTTCACTGGGGGACCAGACAAACGACCTGAGTGTGTGATTTGTGGAGAAAAGTTGGCAAACTCGAGCCTGAAGCCCAGCAAGCTGAAGAGACATCAGGCGTCTAAGCACCCAGAAACCGTTGGGAAGGATCCGGACTTTTTTCGGAGGAAAGAACAGTCTCTCAAGGCGAACAAGCCCGTTGATGTTAGAGTAGCGTGGAGCAGGGGTGGCAGTGATTTACAGAAGGCTACCGAAGCCTCCTTTGAGTGTTCGCTTTTAATTGCAAAAGCAAAGAAACCGCACAATATTGGCGAGCAGCTCATCAAACCAGCCTGCATCAAAATGGTTTAGAAACTGTGCGGCCCACAGGTGGCGGATAAACTAAAATCAGTACCACTCTCGAACAATGTAGTGAAAGACCGAATTGATAAGATGTCAAGTGATTGCGAGCAGCAGCTGTCAGAAAAGCTTAGAAAGGGTCCATTTGCCATACAACTTGATAAAACTACAACTGTCGCAGACGAGGCTGTGCTCATCGTTTATGTGCAGTATATCGAAAATGAGGATCTGAAGCATGGACATTCTCATGTCAGTCAACCTTACTACCACCACTCGAGGTGAGGATATTTTTACTGCAGTGGATTCTTACTTCATTCAACATAAATGCAAAACGTTCACCATTAGGGCCTGATTTGAGAGGATGAATACAGAATTTGAATATTGGCCAACATTTTGAAATACATATGGTGCAAGATGAGATTTGTTGATTGAAGGCACAAGTCAAAGAAGCATAGTGGGTCTATTTATGATGCATATGCCTGTGTATAAGCAGTTTGTTATTAAAATGACAAAAAAAAGTATTTTATGGTATTTTATTAGGAGGGGGGTCCAGGAATTTCATCAGAGATGATTGGGGGTCCCTGGGGGGGAAAAGGTTGGGAACCCCTGCTCTATATGATAGGGAGCCAGTGGAGATTGTGGAGGATGGGGGTGATGTGGTCGGAGCGGCGGGTGGAGGTGAGCATGCGAGCAGCAGAGTTTTGGACGTATTGTAGTTTGTTGAGGATTTTGGTGGATGTGCCATACAGAATGCTGTTGCAATAGTCCAGTCGGGAAGTGATGTGTGCATGGGTCAGTGTTTCAGCAGCAGAGAAGGATAGTGAGGGGCGTAGAAGGGCAATGTTCCTGAGGTGGAAGAAGGCGGTTTTTGTGATCTGGTTTACATGCAGGAGGAAGGAAAGGGTGGGGTCAAGAATGATACCTAGGTTGCGGACGTGGGTGGAGGGGGTGACAATGGAGCCGTCGATGTTGACTGAAAAATCCTGGGTGGGGCGGGTCAGGGAATTTGGGCCAATGATGAGTAGTTCAGATTTGTCACAGCTGTCAGGGAAGAGAGTGAGGGGAGGCAGGCCTTGACTAAAGGGGAGAGGATGGGGTCCAGGATGCAGGTTGAAGATTTCATGCCAGTTATGATGGAGGTCGGATGCTGTGATTTCAGAGAAGGATGAGAGTGGGGGATTTGGAGGTGGGGGGAGGTCGGGTTCCGGATCAGAGACAATGGGGGTGGAGGAATTAGCCAGTGGAGGTGGAGGCATATGTATGACCGACTGTGCCCAGTCTGTGTTGTTGCTTCCACTGCTCTCCCCATGGGATTGGACCTTTGGAATACACTCACTCAAATCAGCCAACAGGCTCTGACCTGGTTATTAATGTATTCTATAATTTGATAAGGGCTTGGCACGAACAGACTGACAAGTCGAAAATTGAAGGGTTGGCAACCAGTGAGCTACTGTATAGTGAGGGAGAGTTATAGCATAATGTACCTTACTAATAACACTACTCATAGTATTAAGCTAGCCACATACAGCAGACTAAACCAATGGCATACCAATCAATCAATAACAAAGCCTGAGCAACAACATTAATCATATTCAAATAAATGTGACGTTTCATGGCTGCCAGTGGTATTTGTCCTGACCTATAGTACACTGACAATTATTGTAATGCCACTTCAATGCATATTTACTAAAACACCTCCGCTGTAATTGCCCAAGGCAAATATAATCCACTTTTTTGACAGTTTCATCATTTCATATACATTGATAAAATGGATGATGATTAGACATTCTGAAGGAGCTAATGTGATAGCTAAGCATTTTCTGATCGGGTAACAAGTATACATAAGTACCATGTTTCTCACATAAAATCAGCGTCTGTTTCCCAGCACATAAAAAGCGAATTATCGTCCAATAAGTGGCGCCACTGCCACTATATGAGGTACTTACAGTAAACTAGAAATCTTCCAATTAATGATATATTATTAAAGGGGGATATGCCCAATTTAAGAATTGATGCATGTTATTCATATGGTCCTATGGCCCAAAACAGTCCAGAAATACACACGAAAAGGGGCGGTCAGGTGGCGTAGCGGAGATTGCGCTCGTCACCAATGCAAGAGGCTGTGGTCTCGACTCCCGTAGTCAGCATTGCCTTGGCTTGGGCTGATCGCTATACTAACTCGTTTGGCTGGGTTAGCGGGAGGGAAGCCGTGGGTGGGAAACTGACGCCTACAGGTCAGGTCTGGGTGCTTGCTCAGCGGAGGCAGGACTTGAGGAAGGCAGCGTGACCTCCCACGCGTTACACTTCACCAATGAGAGAGCCCTCGCTGCCAGGTGAGAAGAGAGCCACTGGCTGTCGCCGCACGTGTCGGAGGAAGCGTGCGGATACTTCAGGGTTCCCTTGTACCGACCAGTAGGAGAACATGCGCACAACAGCCAGGTAGGGGAGGGGAGGGGGGGGGGGGGAATTGGCCCAACGACTAAATTGGGACGGGGAGAAAACAGAGACAAATCGGAGAAAGAGAGATACAAAAATTTTAATAAAATAAAATACACACAAAAACTATTTCCTCCAAAATTTTGAAACATAATAGACCTCTCGTATTTCCAGCTGCTCTCGTCTCTCCATGATCAAGATAGGAAAATTAATGGGCTATTAATAGATCTCACCTAGCTTCGTCTGTGGGTCATGCAGGCTATTTAGCTTGAACAAGGTCTTCTAATATCAATGTCTAAATCAATGTCGATTTAGAATTTAGAATTTGGGGATTTAAAAAATATAAAAATAAATAACCACTAGCCAAAATGTGCTTAGCATTGCAGCTCAGGTCACCCGATGTCACCAGCTCCAGTGCATTCTGATTCTGGTAGTGGGGGGGGGGGGGGGGGGGGGGGGGGGGGGGGGGGCGTAACAAAGTCTCAACATCCGGTCTTAAAATTAGGCTTGTTGACAAAACATATAATCCTCCGGTAAAAGTCACTGAAGACAGTATATGGCATATTAATACAGTATATTCCACTAAACAGTAGCTATATCAGTGGGGTTCTTATTTATTTAGTTTGCAGTGTGTGTGTGTAATGCTCACAATGCCTCATTGGGTCTATAAATGTAAAACATAATTGTTAATGATACAAATATTGTCGTATTTATTATCATTATAATTATTTAATTCCACGGATGTCTGCAGTATCCGCAATCCCCAATGACTTGTCCCAGAGAAAACTGTTGAAAACAGGGCGCACACCGGTCTGTCCGACTTACGACTGCCTTTTTGAGTTCGTAAATCCTGCAACAAATTTACAATACGAAGCTGTTCGAGAATGCCGAATAAGTACGTAAATTGAGTTATGAAGGATGCCCTTGGTAAGTTTTACGTTTGTCTGTTCGTGAATGACGACCGATGTCTGTAAGCTCTACATCCATTGTAAACGAGGGCCACCCTCAATGATTTCCTGAGATTTAAATAAAGGAAATAAATAAATGGTAAATGAATTAATTAAATATTGAGTGAACATAATATTCTTAATGTGGGTGGTGTTCCCCTTTAAATAGTAAATAGATACTACAATTATAATGATAAGAATTAAATAAATAATACAATTAAATACATAAATAAAATGATAAATACTACAATTCAGAAATGCCCCCTTGCCCTGATTGTGCTCTACCAACTGAGCTACACAGAGTCAAGAGTCAAGAGTCACTTTATTGTCCCATCAGCTGGGAAATTTGTCTTGGGCTTACACCCACACTACAGCCACAGACACATACATACAGACATGACACAACACAACTGACTCCAAACAGAGGAGATACACAATAAAATAAAAGATACAGTAAAGTACCTGCACAGCAGGATGTCTGGCAACAACACATTAGAATAGTAGACCCCAATATACTAGTATAATATAATATAATAGTATACCCAAAAAAAACAAATATCAGAGTACACCATGAACTCTAAGGCGACGTAGAAAGTGCAGTAAAGAGAATAAAACCCTTACCCTGATAGTGCTCTACCAGCTGAGCTGTGAACACTGTACCATAATGTGAATGTATATATGCAGACCCTGGCAGCTTTATCATTAGGGTGGGTGTGGGTGGCAGGTTGGATGGATGTTTAAGGAGGCTGCCTATTACTCAAATTGATGTCGCTTCAATCCCTGCTACCAAAAGTGGGCAATACTGCCAAGTGCACCTCACCCCCTCAGTAGACACGTACCGATCATGCTCCGAGGATGGATATGAACGCCAGCGAGCATTAGCTTAATACAACGCAGCCGGTATAGTTGCTTGCAACATCATCGTGGGTTGTGTGTCTTGTCATTGTAAAAAATAAAAACATTATTTATCACTACACGGCTGTCATGTTCAAGGACAATTCAGCAGGGATGGACACTGGCTCTCATGTAAGTGAGCAAATAAGTAAGTCAAATAAAAAAACAAAGTAACTGAACTATGTAACCTGTTTAATACAGATAAGTGACAAGAGCGCTCCAACTCTAAGATTGAAATGAGAGGGGGGGGGGGGGGGAAGTAGGCCTACACATGGTATTGAACCTGTAGCAATTTGGTTACTGGATTGGTTTCTCTAACGACCAGGCCACCATGGGGGGAGGGTTTATAAAGCAGACGAGCAAATAACTTAAATTGCATTCATTCACAGGTAATATATATACCAATCGCATACATTTAACCAGCCTATTTTATTGCCAAACCATTTAAAACAAACACACTTATGGTATACACTGCAATAATGTCCACCAATTTGAGATCCATTTAATCCCTGAGACGTCCTTGCCCAGGCAACCTACCAAGTCCATTTATCAAGGCAGACATCATTGTACCAGAGCGCAACAGTGAAAACAGGCATTTTAAAATCTCTCCCAATGAATAAATCCTTGGACTGTTTTCAACGGCGAATCGGAGGCCAAGATTACAGCACAAGGCACACAGGCCGAGCCCGGCATGCATGGCTCAAACGGTCTTGCGGGGGTCAATAAGGGCTGCGTTTTCCACCAGACAGAGGCTACTGGGGCAACACACACTCGCTGGGCGGATACTGTCATATGACAGAAGCCAGGTGTCCGAAAGCAGCTTGGTGCTGGTGGGCGAGAAATGTGAGCAACAATAAAAAGCGTTGTACAAACACAACACCTGGTGCTAGTGCCCTGCTGGGCCTCTCACCCGCTCTGACAGGAAGCATGACCGCAAAGTCACCTTGGCAACCAATTTGGTGCCGAAAAATCCACTGCCAATCTGCACGCCGTGGTTCGAGGGGCTTCATGCCAGAACGCTGCAGAGTGTGTCTCCCTTTTGGATAGATACATTGTCAGCACATCATCATTGCTTAATATTTGCCAAGTACAGATGATTACTTCTCCTAAAATGTGAATTATATCCTATAAGTACAGGTCATAAAGGTGCTATAGATAATGTTCAGCCGCTCGATGTCACACTGGATAAACTGGTCATTTTTCCAAGCATGGTGCATTCTGCATGGGGAAATGGGAAATAGGGATGGGATCCATGATCAAATCAAATTATATTTATTACGCACCTTTCTAAATGCTCTGTGGATGTATTATTACATTTTTTATGATTAATCTACATAAAAAGTTATAGCATTTGATTAAAAATGTAATATGGTAAAAGATGAATTACAGACACTGGAATCAACATGGTTTCCTACCGCTTTATAAGAGTGTGCAGTTATATATTGTCAGTGTAGCAGAGTGAAGTTGTTATGCTAGAATCATGGACAGAAACTGTTATCTTTCATCTTAAATAAGTAGGCCAAGACGGAAACACTCTTACTTTGAAGGAACAAAGTGGACCGAGCTCACTCTAGTGTTTTTGGAGGGGTGCCTTGGTTACTAGTTTATATTAATTTCCTCATATTGAGTTATTGATTCTCCAAACGAAATCCCTTTTGGTCTTTTATAATGGGTTTAGAGAGGATAGGTCATCTTTCCAGTTGAGTAATTGTTGTATAGTAAATACTTTCAACCAATGTACAAAATGGTTTAGCCGGTTTGTCGACGAGAGACACGCCGGCGGAAGTGATCGCTCTCTTTGAGTTTGTCATGAACGAGAGCAGAGGTACGCCCTTTCGGTTATCTAATATCTGGTTTAATTGCTATGTATAACTTGTAAAATTGATTTATGTTTTGGTTTTGGTACTGAAATACCCTGTTGTGTGATGACATTAATTCACCCTGTGTAAAACAGCCACAGTACCGTTGTGTGCTAACTAGTATTCTGTTTGGCAATCACAGGTGGACTACACGGTGATGATGGTAGCTCACGCCATGTTTTGTGTGTGCTGTGTTGGTTCAATAACAGGTATGAACCGTTGTTTTTGTATTTCGGTTTAATTAATGCTTACACTCTGTCTTTCATTTCATATTATTTCATATGTTTTTGCTGAAGTTGACTTGTACTGAGCTACAGTACAGGTATTTAATAGTGGCTAACAATTGTTGTAACTGTGGATGGCGCGCTGTTTTGAATGTGCGCGCGCGCTCTCTTTGAGTTTGTCATGAACGAGAGCAGAGGTGGACTACACAGTGATGATGGTAGCTCACGCCATGTTTTGTGTGTGCTGTGTTGGTTCAATAACAGGAGATCACCAATAAAACAACCATCAATTGAGTACCATTGTCGGAGTCTACTTCCACCTCACACCAGACACAACGCAGATTGGATCACGCTACAAACTGGTGCCGAGACAACCCGGATCAACTGGTCAGCGGAAGCCGACCACCGGTGTTGCTGGAGAGACGTGGAGGCTTCATGTGCGGCCTAGACGCGTGGATGCTGCCGGCGCGGCCTGGTCACGGGGACGCTGCATTCGCCGTCTGTTCCTGAGGTCTGTTCCTGAGGAGGCTGGAGAGCACTGAATCCTTTGAAAAAGATACGGTCTCTCATCAAGTTTATTGATTTTGAGTGTGTTACCTAAAACATGCTGTGAGTATAACGGTAAAAGTACCATTTGATACTGAAAATGACTTTGAACGTAGGAAACACTCCTACAGGGAACTTGACTGTGGGGAGAGGGAGAGGGGTTCTAAGTTACACACCGGTAATGCAGTCTACTCCGGCGAGTCCAGGTGGTTCAGGTTCCTCTAGTCCTGGAAGGGGGAGTGTAGAGGGTAACTCTGAGAGAAATGCCCAATCGTTACTTTTCACCCCGGTTGTTCCCTCACCTGGTGAAATTAACAACACTAGTGTTGAAACATCCCCCAGTCAAATGGCCAATTTGATAAAATCCATTGGGTCAGAAATAGGGGAAGCTATTAGAATGACGTTAATGCAGAACACAATCACGGGAACTTCACCTGTATTAGCTTCTCAAAATCCCCAACCGACGTTCCAACCTGATCAATGTGGGAATACTGTGATTGATGCATCCAAAATGAATCTTGTGTTACGTTCAGATGCAAATGCCCCCCCCTATTTTAGAGGGGACAGCACAGATAAGTGCTCTGTTTTTGAGTGGGAGGAACTCATGAGGACGTATATCAGAAAGAAAAATAACTGTACTGGAGCTGAACAAGTTGAGGAGGTTATGAACAAGCTAATGGGGAGGGCCCGGGACGTTACCAAAGTATGGATGCGTAGCAACTCAACTGTCAGTGAGGTGGGTGTTATTTTTAGCATTCTGAGACAACATTTTGGTGATATTATTCACTCAGATCTTCCATTAGCTGACTTCTATGCAGTCAAAGCATATGCAAGCGAGAATCCTCTTGACTATTGGATTAGGCTTAACAAAGCAGCAGAAGCCACAGAGCAGTGTCTTCTTAGTAAGGGGGAATCTCAGACTAGCCTGAGCCAGCATCTAGTTCTCATGTTCATCCGTAACTGCCCCGATAAGGAGTTGTCTTTAGTGTTCAAAAGTAAGCCATCTCGTGAGTGGACAGCAGGTGAGGTGCAGGGACATTTGGATGAATATTTGAGAGAACATAGAGCGAGTCGAGGTCGGTTGACACAACATGTGGTCGCCATTGAGTCATCACAGGAGAGGGTGGTTGTTAATCACGAACAAAGCGTGTCACCTATGGCTGTCAGTAGTCCAGAGCTAGAGCAGCTGTCGTCTGTATCTGAGAATAACACAATGGATAGAGTTTTGAGAGTGTTAGAAATGGCTTTAGGCAACAACACTCCAAAATGGCCCTTATGTACAAAATGGCCCCCATAAACAGTTCCCCAAACATTCTCAAGAATGTCAGGTTTGTGGCAGTTTGGAGCACAACACTAGGACGCACTGTAGGACGCACAGGCTGTGTTTCAAGTGTCTGGGTCCAGGGCATATTGGTATCTATTGTGGGCAGACCACTCCTAGACAGCCCCCTGGTCAGAGACAGGCTGGTCCTCCTCAGGAAAACTAGCCGGCCCTCATTCAAAGGAGGACAATGTGGGCCCCTATGGTTTTTCCTCCAATTGCAATGATGATATTCAGTCTGTATATACGTCCGTTTGTGAAGCAGCACCCAAAGACAAGACAGTAATTATGCAGAATGTGACCAGAACATCCCAAAGTGACGTATTAACAGGAGACAAGGTTGAGTTACAGGGGATGTTAGATAGCGGATCCATGGCTACTTCTCTGCGCGCTGATGTGGTTCCTCGGCTGAGGGAGGCAGGAGTAGTGACGGGTGATTTGATATCGACTACCAATGTTGTTCTTGTGGGGTGTGGTGGGAAACAGACTAGTCCGGTGGGAACGTGTGAGCTGAAACTTAAGCTTTACGGTTTTGAATACATAGTACCAGTCTTGATAGTGGAGGGTCAGGTTGATGAGCTCATTATAGGCACCAATGTGATGAAGCCCTTAATCAGACAGTTTAAATCCACGGGGGCCTACTGGCGCATATTGGGAAAAGCTGAGTCACCATGTCAGGACGAAAACAGTCAGTTTATCAGGTTCATGGCCAACCTTGAGAGATGGAGGGGGGAGGAAATTCCTGACAAAGTGGGAACAGTCAAGTTGAAACAGGCCGTAACACTTGAACCGATGAGTGAGCATGTAGTGTGGGGTCGTCTCCCACCCAGGACAAAACTTTCTATGGGAAGTACTGTTATTGTTGAGCCCAGCGCCTCTCGTTGTGTGCACCATAACATACTAGTTGGCAGGGTAGTTACACCTCTCTGGGGGGATGGGTGGCTTCCTGTCAAGATTATAAATCCGACTACCAAAGCTATCACCTTGAGAAGGAATGCGAAAGTGGCTGACGTGTATCCATGCATTGCATTAGAATATTTTGACAGTGATACGAACACGTCAGTCCACCAGAATGCCGGTAGAGTAAGTAGTGGCAGCTCTCATGGCAGTCTTACAGCTAAGAGTTGTGCTAGCAACAATGTAGCTAGGGGGAATGATAGACTGGCTAGTCTAGGGCTCAGTTGATGACTGTCAGGTCTCACCAGTCTGGAAAGATAGACTGACTGACCTAATTGAGAACTATGAGGATGTGTTTTCTAGACACCGGTTGGATTGTGGTGAGGCTAGTGGCTTCTGTCACCGTATCCGACTGACTGACGATCGGCCCTTTCGGTTACCTTACCGGAGGCTCTCCCCCGCCCATTACCAAAAGTTGAGAGAGACTCTGAACGAGATGGAGGACAGGGAGATAATTAGGAAGTCGAGTAGCGAGTATGCATCCCCCCTTGTTCTTTGTTGGAAAAAGAATGGGGACTTGAGACTGTGCACAGATTTCAGGTGGTTAAACGCTCGCACAGTGAAAGATGCACATCCATTACCTCATCAAGCAGATGTACTTGCAGCGTTGGGAGGCAATGCGTTTTTCAGTTCTATGGATTTGACATCCGGATATTACAATGTCCCACTGCATGAGGATGATAAGAAATACACTGCGTTCTCCTCTCCTCTCGGTTTACATGAATATAACCGTATGCCCCAGGGGCTTTGTAACAGTCCAGCTACGTTCATGAGAATGATGCTCACAATCTTTGGTGATCAGAACTCACTGAGTCTTCTCTGTTATTTGGATGACCTTCTAGTCTTTGGCAAGTCTGAAGAAGAGAGCTTGCAGAGGCTGGAGATGGTATTTCAGCGTTTACGAGAACACAACCTGAAGTTGTCTCCATCTAAGTGTCAGTTTCTGAGAAAGTCACTGAAGTTTTTGGGACACATTGTTTCTCGGGAAGGGATAGCCACAGACCCCGATAAGGTGCAGGCTATAGTGGGTGTGACGGAGAGCGATATTATGGAGTCGGATGGGGTCACCCCGTCTGCCAATAAGATCCGGTCATTTTTAGGAATGGTGGTGTATTATCAACATTACATTGAGAACTGCTCTGTAGTTGCAAGGCCACTGTTTCAGTTGACCACGGGTGTGAAAAAGCCACGGAGAGGCAAAGTAAAAGGGAAGAGAGCTGCCCCCCTTCGTAGGCTTAGTGCAGCAGACTGGACTGTGGAGTGTAGGGAGGCCTTTGAGGCGTTAAAAGCCGCATTGGTGGGACAAGCTCTGTTGGCTCACCCTGACTTTTCTCAGCCATTTTTATTGTCTGTAGATGCATCCACTAGTGGACTGGGAGCTGTGCTTTCACAAGTGCAGGAAGGGTGTAGCACAGCCAGGCCCATAGCTTTTGCTAGTAAATCTTTGAATCATGCTCAGTCTAAATATCCAGCTCATAGGCTTGAGTTTCTCACCATGAAATGGGCTATACACAACAAGTTTAGCCATTGGCTGCGAGGACATAAATTTACAGTGTGGACAGATAATAATCCACTTAAGTACATCCTCACAAAGCCAAAACTCGATGCGTGCGAGCAGAGATGGGTGGCTAAGCTGGCACCTTTTGATTTTGACATTCAGTACATTCCTGGGCCTAAAAATACAGTAGCTGATGCACTGAGCAGGGAGCCTTTTACAAAGCCTAGGGTGATGCACCGGCTGACAAGGACCTCGTATGATGTCTTGTTGCGGGAGGCTAAGGGTTTGGAGGTGGATGACGTACAGAACATGTTCCGTCTTACCTGTGAGGAACCAGAGGTGAGAAGGGAGGGCCTAGGGTTGTCCACTCAGAGTTCCCTTAAGGCCAGTGGTGAGGTGGGTAGTGACAGTGGGAGCATATCCCGTGACGAGGTATCTGCTGTACTCCACACACATCGCTGTTGGGAGGATGGCGCAGCTATGAGAGCAGTCTCTCATGTGCAGCAGTTAGAAAGGCTGGTGTCCATGGGACAGAGCCCATTGCCGGTCATCACTCATGAGGAATTGTACGACAAGCAGTGCCAGGACCCTGTTACTAGTAGAGTTAAATTCTTTGTAGATAGAGGCCGCCGCCCATCTCGAAGAGAGAGAGTTCATGAGTCAAAAGAAACAAACCGCACACTGAGACAGTGGGGAAAACTCACAACCAAATTAGGAGTGTTGTACCGTGTTTCAAAACACGTTGTGAGTAAGAAGAAGGTCTTTCAATATGTTGTACCGAGCGCTCTGAGAGGACAGGTGCTGAAAGGGGTACATGATGAGGCTGGTCACCAGGGCCAGCAGCGCACATTGTGGCTCACTAGACAACGTTTCTATTGGGACTCCATGGAAAAGGATGTCAAAGAATATGTGAGTCATTGTAAGAGATGTGTACTGAGCAAAGCACCTGAGCCTGAGGCTAGGGCTCCGCTGGTATCTATAGTCACCACTGCACCACTGGAGTTGGTGTGTATTGACTTTTGGTCGGCTGAGGATGCCAATAATAAGTCCATTGATGTGCTTGTTATAACTGACCATTTTACCAAACTAGCATGTGCTTACCCGTGTCCCAATCAATCTGCCAAGACAGTGGCTAGGGTGCTCTGGAATAATTTTTTTTCTGTTTATGGTTTTGCAGCCTGCATTCATAGCGACAGAGGGGCTAATTTTGAGAGTGCACTCATAGCAGAAATGCTTCAGATGGCAGGGGTTGAAAAATCCCATACCACGCCATACCATCCTATGGGAAATGGACAAGCAGAACGTCTAAACCGCACTTTAGGTAGTATGATCCGTGCTTTGCCACCTCGTTCCAAGGTGAAATGGCCTCAGATGTTGAACACTTTGACGTTTGCTTATAATTGCACAGTGCATGAGACCACAGGGCTCCCACCCTTCTTTTTGATGTTTGGCCGCACTCCAAGATTACCTGTCGATGTCATGTTTGAGAGTGTCCTTTTGGATGGAGATACGGTGGATGTGGATAAGTATGTCCAGTCACTGGGAAAGGATCTGAGGGAAGCAATGGCACTTGCTCAAAAGCATGCTGAGAAGCAACAGACCAGGCAAGCTGAGGTGTATAATAGACAGTTAAAGGGACATGCGGTAGAGAAGGGGGATCAGGTCTTGCTGGCAAATAAGGGGGAGCGAGGCAAGAAAAAGCTAGCTGACCGCTGGGAGAGTGCCGTCTATACTGTAGTGGGTAAAAACAGTGTGCTGAACATATACAGTATCCGTCATCCTGTCACAGGGAGGATTAAGACTGTTCATAGGAATTTGATTATGCCCGTCAATTTCCTGCCTCTGCCGTCATGGGATGAGCCAGAGATTGAGGTGTCTATTCCTGGCACTGTTCCGAGTGAGGAAATGACAGATGATTCTGATCAGGATGAGCTGAGAACTGCCCGGTGGGTTGCTCATCTTCCTGAGTCCAGTGTGGAGGGGGTAGTAGATACCGTGACAGGGACGGGTGTATCAGAGCCGGCAGAGGAGCAGGTGGGAAGTATGGGTAGTGATCAACATCATAGAATTACACTTGAGACACATAATGGTGGGGAGCAGGAGTGTAAACTGAAGAAACCACGCCACTTTTGGATGGAGGGACCAGATGCAGATGTTGAATCAGAGGAGTCATACTCTGTGATTGTTTATCAGGACAGTGATCAGTCGTCAGACACGACGACTGTGGAATCAGGCACTGAGGACATGATGGCTTCGGGGAAGGCCCCCTGTAGTTCATCCTTACTTGTTCCAGTGTGTGAACCTGAGTCGGCCATGTCAGGCACTGAGGACATGATGGCTTCGGGGAAGGCCCCCTGTAGTTCATCCTTACTTGTTCCAGTGTGTGAACCTGAGTCGGCCATGTCAGGCACTGAGGACATGATGGCTCAGGGGAGGGCCCCCTGTAGTTCATCCTTACTTGTTCCAGTGTGTGAACCTGAGTCGGCCGTGTCAGGCACTGAGGACATGATGGCTCCGGGGAAGGCCCCCTGTAGTTCATCCTTACTTGTTCCAGTGTGTGAACCTGGGTCGGCCGTTGTCACTGTCAAACCGAGTGTAGTTGGGGTACCTCTAGGGGTTTACACTAGGCTGGGGAGGTTGATCAGGCCAGTTAACAGGCTCATTCAGACGATGGCTGTACAGAGAGTCAGGACGCTGCTGTCATCTTAAAAGATGTCTCGATTTTTTTTAGTGATTCTTTTTAATTATAATTTTTTTTTTCTTTTCTTTCTTTGATTTTGCTGTGTGATTTTCTTTGGGTCATACTGGTAGTTATGGTTGTCTATTGCATTAGACATGATTTGGTAATTTTGGTGTATTCCATGGTATAAATATGTACATGGCATGTTTTTTTCTATGGTTAGATGAGGGATTAGCTACCCCTTTATTTTTCCTGATCCTTCACCGGATAGATTTTGAGCTGGTCAACCTATTTTCTAGGTTTGGAATTAAGGGAATACACCGAGTTACATGTGACGCGTTGACTCATTGTAATTTTTTTTTATTTTCTATTTCTTTGGTTTATACTTACGCTGTTGAGTTGATTGAAGGGAACACTGTCCATGATCTGGCATAAAACAGTAGGGGAGAATGTAGCAGAGTGAAGTTGTTATGCTAGAATCATGGACAGAAACTGTTATCTTTCATCTTAAATAAGTAGGCCAAGACGGAAACACTCTTACTTTGAAGGAACAAAGTGGACCGAGCTCACTCTAGTGTTTTTGGAGGGGTGCCTTGGTTACTAGTTTATATTAATTTCCTCATATTGAGTTATTGATTCTCCAAACGAAATCCCTTTTGGTCTTTTATAATGGGTTTAGAGAGGATAGGTCATCTTTCCAGTTGAGTAATTGTTGTATAGTAAATACTTTCAACCAATGTACAAAATGGTTTAGCCGGTTTGTCGACGAGAGACACGCCGGCGGAAGTGATCGCTCTCTTTGAGTTTGTCATGAACGAGAGCAGAGGTACGCCCTTTCGGTTATCTAATATCTGGTTTAATTGCTATGTATAACTTGTAAAATTGATTTATGTTTTGGTTTTGGTACTGAAATACCCTGTTGTGTGATGACATTAATTCACCCTGTGTAAAACAGCCACAGTACCGTTGTGTGCTAACTAGTATTCTGTTTGGCAATCACAGGTGGACTACACGGTGATGATGGTAGCTCACGCCATGTTTTGTGTGTGCTGTGTTGGTTCAATAACAGGTATGAACCGTTGTTTTTGTATTTCGGTTTAATTAATGCTTACACACTGTCTTTCATTTCATATTATTTCATATGTTTTTGCTGAAGTTGACTTGTACTGAGCTACAGGTATTTAATAGTGGCTAACAATTGTTGTAACTGTGGATGGCGCGCTGTTTTGAATGTGCGCGCGCGCTCTCTTTGAGTTTATCATGAACGAGAGCAGAGGTGGACTACACGGTGATGATGGTAGCTCACGCCATGTTTTGTGTGTGCTGTGTTGGTTCAATAACAGGAGATCACCAATAAAACAACCATCAATTGAGTACCGTTGTCGGAGTCTACTTCCACCTCACACCAGACACAACGCAGATTGGATCACGCTGCATCAGCAATATGGATAATCCCTGAACAGCCATTGTCTCCTGAACACAAATCTACCTACCGGCCAGCCAATCACATAGATGGCTCAGACATTTGCATTTGCCTAATCCCATGCCCCAACGGGTATTTAATGTCACATATTCCCCACCTACTATGGTTCACTTTGTTCAATCATTGGAATTATTGGATAAAGAGCTCACACTTGACTGTTAATGTCTATATGTGTGCTTTTTCTTCTGTCATGAAGAACTTGGGGAGAAATCTGTATTTATCCATCCTCTGTTTAAAATATTTCCCCAAGGCAAGTTGTCAGACAGACCCCCAAATGGGACCGGTCCATGGTTGCTGAACGCCATGGCTCCCTTTGAACTGATCAAGCTAAAAGTTCTATCTTTGAAGCACTCCTGCTACCGGTTACGTGACTTATGTGCGCTAATCAGTATCTGCTATAGGGATGACTTAAGCGGCGCAGTGTTGGAAACCCAATCCAGCCTTTGTGCCTATAGGAATATTAGAAATTCTTACAAGTCGAGGATTATCACCCTGGATGCCTTCCTACCCCCTTTGCATGAGAACAGAGGGATGCAATTGCTATGTCTGGTCCGCGTCCGTGTTACATGAAGCGCACGCAGCACATTGGTAAAACGGATCAGCTACAGGCTAGTGCACTGTATTTCAGACGTGATTCATCTGGCATATTCCATTCCGGGTTTGAACCTCCCGCAATCTGTCAGACTGCATTTGAAACCGGGGGCAGCGAAGCAAGCAGCAAACAGGGCAGCAAAGACCGTGTATGAAATCTACTGTAAGTGCAGTTACTTTTTTGTAATGAAAAATGCTCCGCCATTTTTCATCAGATTGAGACACGTTTTTTTTCCTAGGCGTTCACAGAAAGGTAAAGAAACAAACTATGTTCTATTTTATGGCAATAACGTTCAGGTTTGTTCAACCCATAATCACAAAATAACGTTCAAATATTATTTCCCCCCAGATAGATCCAAGTTTGACCGGGGCTGGCGTGAGCTGGGTAGTGTCGTTTTATGAAATTTCAAAGCCCATCGAAAGCTCTGGGTCTCCTCTCTCTTAGGACTACAAACATGAATGACGCCGTCATTTTCTCGTGTCTATATCCGCCGGTTTCTGATACAATGCGCCGAGATTTTTGTAAACTCATATTTAGCTAATACACTTTGACTGCTGTTTTGATAGGGTTAGGGTCTTTACTCTACATTTGGGGGGGAAATGCAACATTAATTAATACAGACTGTATTGATCTAATTATGACGTGAAATTAATCTCGGCCCAGTAAGGCTTAAGGGGTTAATAAGGAAATTGTATGGAAGATGGGTAGTCTTTGTATGGATTTGTCAGTCTGAAATGTTATTTAGGGGCTGGGGAAAATTGCATATGTAGTGCTTGCCGTTTGGCAGGGTTTGAAGGCATCTTTGGATTAACAAGCCTAAACAAGCTGTTCACAAGTATTGCCCTTTCGTGATGACACAAACAATGAATTAGCTTGAACTAATCAATCAGCCATGCTTATTGGAGCCAGGGACACTGCTGACCTAATGTACTGGCCAGTTTGTAAACGTGTCTTTACTCATGGGTGTGGTGGAGCCAGGCAGGGAAATAAATTATGAATACACAAATGATGTGATCAATACAAGGGAAAAAAAGGGTTGCTGGAAAATGATGAATTAAAATGAGAATGAATTTGCTAAATAATTTTTCAGATTCAAGGCAGTTAAATAATTATTTTTACTACTATGTAGGCTACCCTACTACTACGTATCATGCTAATATGTCTATACTACTATGCACTCAGAGTGCTTGTTACTACTTGACGAACAACACCACTGACTAGAGAGGTACCTCTCTTGCTGACTTCACAATTCACAATTTGTAAGTCGCTTTGGATAAAATAAGGCTATCAATCTATTAAAATATTTAATCTGATTAATCGCATGATTGTCCATAGTTAATCGTGATTAATCGCAAATGAATCGCATATTTTTTATCTGATCTAAATCTACCTTAAACAGATATTTTTCAAGTTTTAATACTCTTATCAACATGAGAGTCGACAAATGCTTGTTTTATGCAAAAAAATGCATGTTTATTTATTGCCACAATGATAAATACTGTCCAGAATCTTCAAGTAACTAAGATGTGCAAACTGCATTGTAAAACAAAATTATAAAAAAAATAAAAAAAATCTTTTTAAAAGCCCAACAATTTACTAACTGTAACATTACATGGTAATGATTACTAACACAATAGTGTGTTGAACTTTACTGTACACTTGAACTATGTTTAACACAAAAGGACGACCCTCTTGCATTGCAAATTTGCATCACACACACACACACACTCTCTCCCAGCTCTTTCTCTCTTGCCCCTTCCTCATCTCTCTCTCTCTCTCTCTCTCTCTCTCTCTCTCTCTCTCTCTCTCTCTCTCTCTCTCTCTCTCTCTCTCTCTCTCTCTCTCTCTCTCTCTCTCTCTCTCTCTCTCTCACACACACACACAGTGAAGTCTAGTAAAAACTTTTTTAACGTTAATCTTGTGTAAACAAATTTGTGGCGTTAAAAGAATTTTGCGTTAACACGTTAATAACGCGTTCACTTTGACAGCCTTATAGGATTAAAGCATCAGCTAAATTACTAAATGTAAATGTATAACATTGTTGAATACATACATAATATGTCCCCTTTAAAAAGGGGCACATCACCAAAATAAACCAATGCTGATTGATTTTGCACATAATCTCACACACATCCAAAAACTCTCTAAAAAACACATTAATTTTATTTGTCATTGAGAGTAAATGAGTTATGCA
The DNA here is from genome assembly GCF_963971535.1 of Notolepis coatsorum. Taxonomy (NCBI): domain Eukaryota; kingdom Metazoa; phylum Chordata; class Actinopteri; order Aulopiformes; family Paralepididae; genus Notolepis; species Notolepis coatsorum. The sequence continues at coordinate 168,668,088 of NC_140169.1, read as the reverse complement.
ATATGGCCACCAGTGATGTCATCAGGGACGTTTAATCCTTTGTGTTGTGTTAACATGAAATTGTGTAGATGAGGTAGTAATACCTATAGCAAGAATACCTTATAGGGACTGTGATATCATTCCATTGACCTGTAATCAACGCAATGCCATCACAACGACTATCCATCACTGGTGGTGGCCATATTCAAACTAATTTACTCTCAATAACCGTGTTAAAAATAAACGCGTGTGACATTATGTGCCCCTTTAAGAACTGCTAGACGTGGGCGGCTGGGTAGCGCAGCGGACTAAGCGTCTGCCTACCACCGCAGAGACACTGGTATTGAATCCAGCTCTCAGCGGTGCCTCCGGCTTGGTCGGTCGTCCCTACTAACACAATTGGCAGTGTTAGAGGATGGGGTGGGGTGGGGGGCCAGAAGAGGCTGGCTGACTCCACATGTATCGGAGGGGACATGTGTGATAGTGTCTATCAACCCTATATAGACCGTCATGTGGGGGGGGGGGGGGGGCAAATGCGCGCAACAACCAGGAAGGGGGGGGGGGTTGGCATAACGACTAAATTGGGATGGGAGAAAAAATACAGAAAAAGGGGAGAAAAAGACGTGTTATCTTACCTCGACAGTGCACGCCTTCGTCGTAGCCATCCTCACAATCTCTGGCCCCGTTACAGAGCTTGTTGAAATGAATGCACTTCCTGGTCCCGATGCACTGTATGTGATTGAGGGAACAATTAATCACCACCTCCCCCGCACCTGAAACAGACAAACAGGAACTGTCAGCAAACAGAAAATACGGAAAGGAAACGACATGAATTGTTTATGAAGTTAGTTACTAATGTAGCATTAAGAATTCATAAACAGTAAATGCGACGAGAATGAGCTAGAAAGGGCCTCTTTAGTATAGCAGGGAACAAAAAACAAGGCGCTATGGACAGGAGACGATGTGCGCGTTCCGTTGTCATTATCGCTCGTGTACGGCAGGTGAAGTCATTCCTTTCCCCACGTTGATCTCCTAATCAGTGCCTACTCCCAGGAACGTGTGTGAGGGCAATACATCTATAACGGGAGGCAGGAGGAATGTATGCTCAGCCAAATGAGTTTACACTTGACGGCATTGTTCTTTTACACACAACAGATGTTCCGTGGCGCTGCCTTGCCACTGCTCTGCTTGAGCCCGCAATGGAAGAGGCCCGTTACAAACTGCCCACATCTCCCCTCCCGGCCCAAGCGGGGCAAACAGCGGAGCAGCTGTTTAAGGATTCATGAGGCACACATAGGTGACCCTCCTCCATGTGGCTTCCACACGAGAGCACATAAACCACATCTGACCAGCGCGCCAGCCAGCACTGTGAGAACGTGTCACAACGCCGACTTAACTACATTGGTATCAATTACCATAGTGCCACTGCGGCCACTTAACCGGGAGATTTATCGTCCTACACCCCCCACCCCCCCAACCGACAGGACGGAATCTCTTACATGAATCCCCCCGAGAGTTCTTCATCTATGCCTGCGGGATCTCGCAATCCGAGAAACACTTGAACCGTCCTGATTGGGCGATTACTTATTCACCACTTGCACTTACACTTCATAAGGTATGGGATGATGTCCGCAATTAGCTTGGCTATTACAAAGAGCTCTGGCACTCCCTGCTGATTTAAGGAAGGGATTTTGTCTGTGGGACTGAAGAAGTGCCTCCGTATTGACACAATTATGATCCACCGTCAGCCACAGTTTCTGTCCACTCAAGCATTTTTTTTTTACATCTATATCTTGGCTATCACTCCGAGGCCCAAGATACACCGTATCTCACGCTTTAGGAGAGTAAAATATAAGTGATCTTGTCTCTTGGAGAGTTCATATTTCATATTATGAGCTAACTGGCAGCCTCATCAGGCAGAGCTCTTAACAGTATTCCTTGGAGCTGTTGAACGTTAACCCTCCTGCCATTTCCGTCCGTATTTTATTCAGTTCACACAGACCAAAATTTACTCCCCAGATTTGACTCTGTGTGACATATGCCGCGTTTTTACGATGGCATATTGCATGTTGATCGGGGGCTCGTCGTGTAATTACAGTAGAGAGAGAGTTGAGGCTGGCGGTGCGCCACTCGAAATGCAAAGCAGGGGTGAGGTGTGAAGACTCAACGGGTTGCAAAATCTTGGGAAAAGAAAAGAAAAGCAGCCAACTTTCGTCTATTCTTGGTGTGTTGGCTCTGTTTGGCTCCCCGACTATGTTGTTGCTGAGACTGGTCTCAGAGTATTAAAGGCATAGTTCACCTTTATTTAACACTAGCACAGCCATGGAGAAAATGCCACTAATTCCCGCCAGGAACGGGTCAGATGACCCGACAGCTTATATGAGAAATATGAGAAAAATAAACAGTGTAAACTATATAATTACCTCTGAATATAAAAATATTAGGTTTACCACAATGAAATGTAGGTTTGAGTGACATAAAAAAAAAATATGGAAGAGCCACACATTGACGGGCAAAGAGCCACATGCGGCTTGCAAGCCATGGGTTGGCCACCCCTGTGCTAGACGCTCGCAAAGTGCTGTTCCAACGGCCCATATGTGGAATAACGTTCTAATTACATTTTCCTGAAGTCATTTAGAAATTTCAGAAACCGTGCCAGATAAAACGGGTACTTTTAGGAAAAGTCATTGAGTGACAGAGCTGGAGCTCGACCGAGTGACGAGGACACATTTATTGAAAATGCCTAGGGGTCATGTAACCCCCTTGTCGACTGTGCTAGTGTTAAGCCTGTCTCAGAAGCCTGATTAACCATGAATTGAGAGTAATTTCAGTACAGTACCAGTATAATTTATTAATAAAAAAAAAATTATGCAACAGACTAGTTAGCTGGGTCACACTGCTGAATTAAACAAATTATGAGAAAATATTTCCTGGTTGTTGCATGGTCTGTTTATAAGGTCACTTGCTAATGTAATTAATTGCATATCTTGGTGGTTACTGTCCTTTTACAGCTGGATAACTATTGTAATGCATCTTCATTTATTTTTCCCAAATGTGCATGCATACCAATATTTACCATATTATGCCCTTGATTAACTCATTGGGCGCCAATAACGAGTATACTCGTGTTTGGATCCTTTGATATTTTCCCTTTGATCCCCATTCTAAACATCCAGCCGGAGCTCCCTGGCACAACGTTGGAATTGCAATGAGGATCGGAATCCGCCAGGTGGCAGTATCGCCTACCTTATGAACATGGGCCAGCTATTAGTGTGTTAGTGCCATCCCCCACAGCCCCCAAACAACTAGGTACTCGTTGTGAGCAGCAGTGAGCAGGACACGTTCGACAATCGCAATCGCCTAGGGCGAACTATTGGATATTATGAAAAAGACTAAATGGATTATATGGATGATGATTATGGATGATAAGGTGCGTTTGTTGGACTAAGCACTACTGGTAAAATGTAAAACAACTATGATCAAACCGACCGATGAGGAAACCTATTCGGCTCCGTCTATAGTCTGGCCCGAGCAGATGAAGAAAACGGATGGCGGCTACCTAACGTTATATGCATTGATCCTGTTCTGATTCAAGACACTTTTGGACTCAAAGTGAGAAATGGAGTACCTCTAAACCAAAGGTAACGTCAATTTTACGTGAAACTCCATCATAAAACATGCGTTTATAAGATTGCAGCATCGGATATACACCCCACCCCCCCCCCCCCTTTGTGAAGAAACAAGGTAATGTGTTTACCTTTGACCTGGCAATAATATAGGTTTCAAGCGAGCAGCTGCGAGATTTGCGCATACGCTGCACAAAACACACTTTATCTCACAATCTAGAAAACCAGCCTGGATTTTTGTGAAACGAGGCAATGTCTAGCTTGGAATTGTGAACGAACGAAGGTATGTAGAAACAATGCTGGACTAGAAATAGTCACACAAAAAGGGAGTAGGGGCCGCACTCAAGGAATATCGTTTATTTAATTTTAATATGCACAATTTTAATACGCACACAACGTTTCCGACCGTCCGGCCATACTATTGTCTCCATAGCTATAATATAGAATATACAATAGCTCCACAAAGATTGTGAAATGTTGTTTTGTAGGTTTTTCAAACAGTACTTTATAACAAGTGTTGTATTATTATTTTGAGTTATGATAGACTGAGATTAAAAAAGCTTCAAAAGTCAAACTCATAAGACTATATCAATATACTATAAATATACCCAAAATTCTGATTCAACTGTAGATTTAATGAAACCATGGACTATCCAAGATATTCATACCATGCTGATCTCATAGAAACCAGAGATGGATTAATAAAGAATGTATTAATTAGCTTATTGCAGATTGCACGTATTGCCTTAGAGCACCCGAGCCTGTATGATGCCACAACACATGTCCGTTCAGCCAAATGGCTACTTAACACACAGCTGCGTGGGTCCCTGACAACGTTAATAGCATTGTCAGTCTCTCCCTCTGCTCTTGCGCTGCGTGTGCCACGATCTAATGCGATGAGGGGAGGGGGGGGGACGTACATGAATATTCAGTGACTCTGATTCGGCGAGCGGGAGCACACAGATGGTCTCTCCACACAGTTGAGGTGATGAGAACTGCTCTGTCAACTTCCCAAGAAACAACACACACAGCAACGCATCCACTCTCAGAGAGAGAGAGAGAGTGAGAGAGAGAGAGAGAGAGAGAGAGAGAGAGAGAGAGAGAGAGAGAGAGAGGGAGGGACGGACGGACGGACGGACGGACGGACGGACGGACGGACGGACGGACGGACGGACGGATAGATAGATAGATAGTCTTGCTTTCCCTCTTGACACCAGTGTTTAGAACAGCCAAGCATAGCAAATGTAAAAGCATTCATACAGTGGGTATAGATAGAATCACTATTGTGTTATAGCAATTGGCGATGAGAGAGAGGCAAAATAGACATTTAATTTCTATGAAAATGTCCGAGAGAGGTTCATCCATTATTCCTCTATGGGCACCAGTAGCTACACAAGTACATAAGACAAAGTATTAGAAGTAGATGTACCATTGAAGTGATGTATTATTTGGGGAAAATAGATATAAGGGATAATGATGATACATTTTATTTATTTATTATTATTTTATTTTGTATTATATTATGGCAACCAAAAAGGCTCTCACAGGGAAGTGGATGAGTCAGGCGGTGCAGACGGAGGGATAATGGATGGACCTGATCCATGAGATCTGCGTGATGCAAAGGTTGACATTTGCCTTGAGATACAGAGAGAGAGAGGTTTGAGGAAAGTTGAGGGAGATGGTGGGAGTTGGTGAAACCCCCTTTTTTTTGTTGTTATTTTTAGTTTGTTTTCTTTTCACAAGTGCTGTTTTCTTTTTTGTATGTGAAATTATTTTAATAAATAAAAAATCATTACAAAAAATAAGGAAAACGTTGCAGAGTATTACTTCAAATCTCCAATTATGTCGGATGAGAGCCTCGTGGTCCCAGCTTTGCCCTAATGGATTGATAAATGAATCATGGCTAGAGATGAAACAGCAAAGCACACTTAAATACCAGTTTAATCACAACACCTTGAGCGGGAGCATGGTGTTTCCCCTTGCAAGCTTAAACAAGTATACAGTGAGATGCTTATTCAGCCAAAACCGTCACCATGTGTGCATCAATATTCAACATTTCCCCCTTTACAATAACTAACTCTTTTGACAAGTTTACAAGTTTATACGATTTCTGCCAAAATGCTGTGAATGGTTGCCATATGTATGACAAACAATATGTATGTATCTATGCAGATTAGTCCTTGTTAGTCCTCGTTATCAAGACAGAGGGAACTGGCTTCTCTTTAGACAGATTTGCAGCATCCCACCAATGGGAATTCAGTAGGATTGCAACCCTCTGCATGCGCATGCATTCTCCCATAACATGGACAGAGCCCTCCAATACAATGATACAATATAAAGAGTCGGCTCATTTCATTAAAAGGTATCCAGCAGAGTTTTCTTGTAAGCAGCGTGCTTTTGTTTATATTCACATTTACACCCACTATAGAGTTTTCTATAGTATTATAGAGTTATATAGTCTACAAGCTGAATACATTTTCTACCTCGTATAACCTCTGCAAAGTCCATTTTCGCCATTGTCTTTGCTCAATGCTTGCATCCCATCCGTGTAAAATTTCTCTTTCGGTTTTAAAGAAGTTGTAATGTGTCCGACCTCCTTTGATTGACAGGCAGTTAGCTTGTTAGATTTCAATCAAATTGAAGCACAAGGGCATATTTACATGCCTCCACGCTTTTTGGCTTCTATGTCACCCCCGAGCTCATGGTGTGTGTGTGTGTCCTCATGCTGGACACGCGATACACAATGTTCTCATACTGTGCTCTATAGCGCCGATTTCATCAACTAGTGGTTGAAAATTCGATTGGATACCTTTAGAACTCAACTCATAACTAAATTGTTTATTTTTTCATTTTTTTTAGGATGTTTTGCAATTATGTCTACTTGTGTTATGGTAAAAGGTTTATGTTTCTATCTGTATATGACATGGTAAACACAGCCTGTGCAAATAACCCCTATATTTCCATTTTATTCCTGTTAATTCCCATATATTCCCATTAATTCCCATATTTTCCTGTTAATTCCCATGGGACGTTTCTACCTTAGAACATTCCCAACATTGTGAAACCCTTACGTACGATTCACAAAATACCCTTGTGTTCTGCCATGGTACCAGTAAAGGTCATGGCATACAATAATACAAGACATGATAAAGACTATTCCAATGCAATGTCAATGTTTCAATGTGTGACTGACTGCTGGTTGCCTTGTAATAAAATGATTATAAAAATCTATAATACGCTATCGTTCAATAATCAAGCTGAACGCTGCCTTAAATTAATTAAAGTCTTTCTTTGGTTCTGTGAAAAAGTTAACCTGAAACCCTGTGAACACAGATCTCACAGATGAGTGAAGTGGTTGTGTGTGTGTGTGTGTGTGTGTGTGTGTGTGTGTGTGTGTGTGTGTGTGTGTGTGTGTGTGTGTGTGTGTGTGTGTGTGTGTGTGTGTGTGTGTGTGTGTGTGTGTGTTATGTACTAGGAGCCTAATCACTCCTGTGTCACTGTGCATGCAGGCCTGATCACTCCTGTGTCACGGGGCATGCAGGTGAGGGCTGCCAATTAGCTAATTGCTGCTGATTGGCTACCTGCTGGCAGCTTTAAAACCAGCCCTGGTAACACACATGCAGGGTCTGTGCTTAGAGGAGTGTTGGGTAACAGATAGCTATCACGGTCTTCTTTCCTTGTACTTTAGTTTACACCAGTAATTCCTTGATAGAGTAGCATTTTGAGTTTGAGCGTGGGGTTTTGGTGTTGGTTTGCACATAGGTTGCGGGCCTTTGAGCCAGGGTCGTAACAGTTGGGCGCTCGTCCGGGATATTTACCCCTAGAAATTTGTTTGGTGTTTTTTTTTTTTGTGTTACACGGGGTGTCATGGTGCTATGGTTTGGGTGGTGTTCGTTACATATTGTGTAACGTGGGGGCTTGAGCCGTTTCATCAAACAGGTGAGTATGCCTTATTTGTTTGTAATTTGATGTGACTACTTATGCTGTTAAAATATATAGTTTAGTGGGCACCACATGTAGATAGGGACATTATTTTCTGGTTGTTGGTGAGCTTCCTGTGCACCACATACTCCTGGGGCAGTCAGGGAAATGATTAGCACCATCTACTTGTCTGGTACCGTACCATGTGCTGGACGGGTGGATGGTCAAGTATGATCTTTGACTGGTAGCAGGTGTGGTTGAAGATGGTTAGGTCTACAGGGCATTAGTTTAAGCCTTAAACTTTAAGGGTAGGTAGATTAGGGGGCCAGAAAACACAGGTAGTGTGGTAGGGCCTGATTTAGTGTTTCTTGAGGGTAGACTTGTGGTGGGCCGGTTTTGACTGCAGTTTAGATGTAGAAGCATATGTAGTCATATCAGGTTAGAAGGCGCACCTGTTTGGATTTGTTTGTTGAATTTATTTTGTTTGTTTGAGTGTTTGGTGAGCATACCTGTTAGCACCTGACCTCCTGCGTGTATGACACGTCTATTTATTTCAGGGTGGTTGTGTTTTATTTTTATTTTATTTTTTTGCAAACTAGAAAGGTGCGCTCCGTAGAGCTCACTTTTCCACCGCGTTCCCTTCTGGTTGTTATTATTGGCATTAGCATTCTTCAGTGGTTCTTCAGTGGTTCTTTATGGTTCTTTGTGGTTCTTCATGGTTATTCAGTGGTTCTTCGTGGTTCTTCAGCGGTTCGTTAGTGGGTCTTCAGTGGTTCTTTAGTGGTTTTTCAGTGGTTCTTTAGTGGTTCTTCGTGGTTCGTTAGTGGTTCTTCGTGACTGTAAAGTAAAGTGGTTAGCTTGTGGTGACTGGTACAGTAACGATGGCTTCCATCAAGGACTTTGTTGATCACCCGTCTCATGACATGTTGGAGAAGTTTTCCAAGGAACAACTTCTAGAACTTGCTGTACACTACAGGGTAGAACTTACTGCAAGTGAGAAACGTTTGAAGCCAACTGCCTTGAGTGCTTTAAGGGTGTTACTCATTAGAGAGCAGGTGCTTGTGGCGAGGGTGGAGGAGCCTCCTTTGTCTGACGCGTCTCCGCTGTTACCTGGTGCAGAGGGTGAGTGGAGGATTAGAGAGTTGGAGTTTAAGGAAAGGCAGCTACACCAAGAGCGTGAGGAGAGGAGAGAGGAGCGTGAGCTTAAGGAGTGTGAGCTTAAGGGGAGAGAGAGGAGAGAGGAACGTGAGCATGAGCGTGAGCTTAAGGAGCATGAGTTTAAATTTAAGGAGCATGAGTTTAAGGAGAGACAAATGTTGCTGGAGCACGAGCGTGCGCAGAAGGAGCTTGAGTATAAGCATGCTGCATTACAGGCGGGTGCTCATCATTCAGAGTCACGTTCCGGTTTTGATGTAGGCAGGAATATTAGGATGGTGCCTCCATTTTTTGAGAAAGACGTGGAAAGATATTTTCCCCTTTTTGAACGGGTGGCAACCCCATTGAAGTGGCCTGATACAGCCTGGACACTGCTGCTGCAATGTGTTTTAGTTGGTAGGGCACAAGAAGCCTATACTGCTCTGTCCCTTGAACAAAGCGCTGATTATGAGCTTGTTAAAGCTTCCATATTGAGGGCTTATGAGTTGGTCCCCAAGGCCTATCGTCAGCGTTTTAGAGGCTATCGCAGGTCGGAGGGACAGTCGTATGTTGAATTCGGAAAAGAGAAGGAGAACCTGTTTGACCGGTGGTGCACCTCGCAAAAAGCAGAGTCAAGGGAGCAGCTTAGACAGTTGGTTCTCCTAGAGGAATTTAAAAGGTGTGTTCCTGATAACGTTTCCACACATCTAAATGAGCATAGGGTATCGAAGATAGGCAACGCTGCTGTCTTGGCTGATGAGTTTGTGTTGACACACAAATCTGTCTTTGTAGAGGAGGGCCGTGTGGAGTCCAGGAGTAGTAGGCGTCGTTTTCAGGGGAGCCGGTTCCCGGCACCCGTGTCTGCTGGTCGGTTTACTTCAACTCCTAGGCAAGGTGGCTCTGCTAGTGCATTCCCAGAGGGGGTTATCTGTTTTTACTGTAAGGAGCCTGGTCATATCGTTGCTGGGTGCCCTGTGCTTAAGCAAAAAAATTTAAAAACTGTGGCTCTGGTAGAAATCATGGAGAGGACACCTATGCCGACATTAGAAGGTGGGGTGCGAAGTATCAAAGGTGCAGACAGGGAGCTAGAGGGCTCCTCAACGTTTATGATGGATGGATTTGTTTCACTGGTTGGTGCATTAGGATCAAAGCAGGCTATTACAATATGGAGAGATACAGGAGCTTTCCAGTCTCTCATTCTGGATGGGATTTTGCCATTTTCGGAAGATTCTTCATTGCATTCCGGTGCCATTGTTCAGGGCTTTGGAGGAGGCTTTGTGAATACTCCTTTGCATGAGGTCTCGCTAAACTCTCCCTTAATATCAGGCAATGTTGTTGTAGGAGTGTGTTCTCACATCCCCATAAAGGGGGTGTCCTTCATTCTAGGGAACGATTTGGCCGGTGGCAAAGTGCTGGCTACTCCAGTTGTAATTCCCGTCCCTGTAGTTTCTGAGGTTCCTGATGAGCTTGCACAGAAGCATCCAGGAGTGTTTCCTGTGTGTGCTGTGACACGCGCAATGTCAAAGGTCAAATGTGACACCCAGGATGTTGTTAACTCAGATTGTGATATGACACTTAGTGACACGTTATTTGTTGAGTTGAGAAGTGGCCCTGATGAGGGTTTTGGTAAGGTGATACCGTCTCATGAGCAGTTGGTACTAGAGCAAAACAAGGATGTCTCCTTGTCGTCCCTCTTTGAAGAGGTGGTTTTAGAGGATGCAATGATAGATACGTCTCAAGGATACTTTGTTAGCAATGACGTGCTCATGAGAAAGTGGACACCACCTAACCTGTCCAGTCTGGATGACTGGGGCAGTGTGTTTCAGATTGTTGTTCCAGCCGTGTATCGTCCTGATATACTGCATCTAGCACATGATCACGATCTTGCTGGTCACATGGGAGTCAGGAAGACTTATGACCATGTGCTGAGAAATTTTTGTTGGCCTGGTTTGAAGTCAGATGTGGCACAATATTGCCGCTCGTGCCATGTGTGTCAGGTTGTTGGTAAATCAAACCAGAAGATCCCTCAGGCTCCTCTGCAGCCTATTCCTGCCGTTGGGGAACCTTTTGAGCGGATCCTCATTGACTGTGTTGGTCCCCTCCCTCGAACTAAGACAGGGAACCAGTACCTTTTGACTATTATGTGTGCAGCGACCCGTTTCCCTGAAGCCATTCCTTTACGCAAGATCACAGCCCCAGTTATATCCAAAGCTCTGGTTAGGTTTTTTTCGACGTTTGGCTTACCAAAGGTTATTCAATCAGATCAAGGGTCTAACTTCATGTCCCGTCTCTTTGCTCAGGTCCTCCAGCAGTTGTCTATCCAGCATTGCCCTTCCTCTGCCTATCATCCAGAGTCCCAGGGGGCGCTGGAGAGATTTCACCAGACTATCAAAACAATGCTGCGGGCATATTGTACGGAGTTCGAAAAAGACTGGGATGATGGAATCCCTTTGCTTCTGTTTGCTGCTAGGGAGGTAACCCAGGAGTCTCTTGGATTCAGCCCGGCTGAGCTGGTGTTCGGTCACACAGTGAGGGGTCCTTTGAAACTGCTGAAGGAAAAGTGGTTGGCTGACCAGACTCCTTCCTCTACTAATTTGTTGGACTATGTGTGTAACTTCAGGCTTAAGCTTAGTAGAGCATGTGAACTAGCGAAAGAGAACCTAAAGGTAGCCCAAGGAAAAATGAAGGTGTGGTATGATAGGCGGGCCCGACATAGGGTGTTCTCACCGGGAGACAAGGTGTTGGTTCTCTCGCCTATTCTTGGGTCTGCATTACAGGCTAAATACAGTGGGCCATACTCCATTGAGCGCAAAGTTGGTGAGGTCGACTACTTGATTAAGACTCCCGACCGCAGGCGCAATAGTAGATTATGTCACGTCAATATGTTGAAGGCGTACAATGATAGGGCTCAGATTGACCAGTCAGCGGTCAAGCCTGTGGCTGTTCTAACAGTTTCTGCATCTCCTATTGTAGCCGACTGTTCTGTGTCGAAGGAGATTTCTCAGGGCAGGTTGCCAAACACCCAGATACTAGGTGACTTGGACTCACACCTGTCGTACTTGCCACTTCCTGAGCGTACGGATGTGGTGCGCCTACTTAGACAGCATATACGTTTGTTTTCTGATGTCCCTAGTCGTACTAATGTACTCGAGCATGACATTGATGTTGGTAGTGCAGGGCCAATTAAGCAACATGCCTACAGGGTGAATCCGGAAAAACGACGGATCTTGAGTAAGGAAGTAGACTATATGGTGAGACATGGCATTGCGGAGCCCAGTTCTAGTGCGTGGAGCTCCCCCTGCCTGCTTGTTGATAAGCCAGACTGCACTCATCGGTTCTGTACTGACTTCCGTAAAGTTAATGCAGTAACCAAGCCGGACTCGTACCCTCTTCCTCGGATGGACGACTGTATCGATCGGGTGGGTTCAGCAGCCTTTGTAAGTAAATTGGATTTGCTAAAGGGATACTGGCAGGTTCCGCTTACTCCGCGAGCACGTGAGATATCCGCTTTTGTCACACCAGAGAGTTTCTGCCAGTATACAGTGATGGCCTTTGGCATGCGAAATGCCCCAGCTACGTTTCAGCGGCTAGTGAACAAGGTCCTGGCCGGGGTAGCGTTCTGTGAGGCATATCTGGATGACCTGGTTATCCACAGTTCCTCTTGGTCACAACATGTGGAGCATCTGGCGGAAGTGTTCAAGCGGTTGGGTGATGCTAACTTGACAGTTAACCTTGCAAAATGTGAATTTGGATAGGCCACGGTTACCTACCTGGGTAAGGTGGTTGGACGTGGGCATGTGTGCCCCATTGCAGCTAAGGTGGAGGCTATAGTGGGCTTCCCTGCTCCCATCACCAGGCGGGAGTTAAAGCGCTTCCTAGGTATGGCAGGGTACTATAGGAGTTTCTGTAGGAACTTTGCTTCTGTTGTTGCCCCTTTGACCAATCTGCTCAGTCCTAAGGTACCTTTCATGTGGACTGAGACTTGTCAACAGTCTTTTGAGAGCATCAAGGGTATTCTGATTAGCGCTCCCGTTCTGTCAGCTCCCGATTTTCAACTGCCATTCAAGTTGGCAGTGGATGCTAGTGACCTCGGTGCTGGAGCCGTCCTCCTGCAAGAGGATGCATTAGAGGTGGAGCACCCAGTGTGCTACTTTTCTAAAAAGTTTGACAGGCATCAACTGCACTACTCTACTATAGAGAAGGAGGCGCTCGCTTTGGTTCTTGCCTTGAACCATTTTGATGTTTACGTTGGATCCTCCAGTTTACCCTTTGTTGTGTATACAGACCATAACCCTTTGATTTTTCTTCGCAGCATGGTGAACTCGAACCATCGTTTGATGCGATGGAGTTTGTTCCTCCAAGCGTATAACTTGGATATTCGCCACATTCGTGGGAGGGACAACGTGCTAGCAGACGCCCTCTCACGGTCATAGTACCGGTGTTTGTGGTACCCGTTATCGCTGTTGTGGTAGTGGCCCTGACAACTAATGGGTCACAGTTGTTTTTTTGTTTTGTTTATGGGTTGTTGTGTAGTGGTTGCCTCTTGGGCAACCAGTTTGGTGGGGGAGGTGTTATGTACTAGGAGCCTGATCACTCCTGTGTCACTGTGCATGCACGCCTGATCACTCCTGTGTCACGGGGCATGCAGGTGAGGGCTGCCAATTAGCTAATTGCTGCTGATTGGCTACCTGCTGGCAGCTTTAAAACCATCCCTGGTAACACACATGCAGGGTCTGTGCTTAGAGGAGTGTTGGGTAACAGATAGCTATCACGGTCTTCTTTCCTTGTACTTTAGTTTACACCAGTAATTCCTTGATAGAGTAGCATTTTGAGTTTGAGCACGGGGTTTTGGTGTTGGTTTGCACATAGGTTGCGGGCCTTTGAGCCAGGGTCGTAACAGTGTGTGTGTGTGTGTGTGTGTGTGTGTGTGTGTGTGTGTGTGTGTGTGTGTGTGTGTGTGTGTGTGTGTGTGTGTGTGTGTGTGTGTGTGTGTGTGTGTGTGTGTGTGTGTGTGTGTGTGTGTGTGTGTGTGTGTGTGCGTGCGTGCGTGTGTGTGTGTGTGCGTGCGTGCGCGTGGATGCGCTGTCTGTCCAAAGCAGGAAATTAATCAGCTTTCCTTTGTACTTCCCATCAGCATGAAATAACACAAGATTTCCCATTACGGAGAGTCCACCATGCACCGAAACAAAATGGTAGATCCCCCTGTCCTTTCTGTGTTTTAATTACGGCGATATTTACCCTCTTTAGAGAGGAGGTGAATGAGGACGAATCACCTGGGATGAAGTAATGTGCGACGAAAAGCCTTCGGGCTGGAATTTCATCCTCGTTCCGTTATGATTATCACTTTAATCAGAGAGGCTCTGCCGGTAGGTGGAATGAATGATGAATTCTTGAAAGAAAATAATTGAGATCAGTGGGGGAAGGCTATTGAACTCTTCTCTTCTCTCTGCCCCCCCCCCACCCCTGCCCCCCCCCTCTTGCCTCATGATTTGCCTACGAGTGTCAATGGATTCCTTTTCTGTCCTTTTCCAGCCAAGTACATGATCAAGGAGATTCACAGCCAGTTGTCTTGAGGGCCTTTACCTCCGTCGCGTAATCCACTCTAAGAGGTTTGCGAGACACAACGGTACGACACAAGACATGGTAAAAACGCAGGAAATACCGACGTGAACGATCTCATTCCGTGGCTCTAAAGTGGTTCCCTGGTGAGTTGGAAGACAAGGACTGCTCTGACTCGTTGGCGGTTTAACAGATATAACCACCCGTCAAATGGGGCGAGGACAGGGACGGGCTGCTACTTGTAAATTATTTGGTTTTAAATTTTAATACAAATTAAACAGGTTGTTGGGTATGACATGATAGCACCCTGTGTGTATTAGTGCAGTGTGTGAAACATACTGGTACTGCAGAAGAAATGCCAATGTACAGTTTCTTCCCCCTCAAATGTATATACGCTCTTTGTAAACTATTTTTTGTACTCATAATCAGATCTGGTATGTCATAGATGTCTAGATGTAACAATACTGTCTATGTGTGTCACATGTTATGATGAATTGAAAAATGGGGGACCCTGATGTAAACAAGACGAAAGTCCTTCTCTGGTCTGCATCCCCTTAACAATTGTGTGTATTGAGCCGTACTGTATTGTACCCATTCTGCAATCTCTTAATAAAAAATGGCAATCAAGACATGATCAACACATAGGAGATACAGATGTGAAATATGTAATTCTCTAAAGTGGTTCCCTGGTGATGTGAGTTGGAAGACAAGGACTCTTCCGACTCATTGGAGGTTTAACTGAGATATATTTGGCAAACGGGGAGAGAATAGGGATAGGCTTGCAAAAATGAAAAAAAAAAATTATAAAACAGGTTGGGTGTGACATGAGAGCACCCCATGTGTATTAGTGCAGAGATTAAATAGCTCAAGGCCATGATAACTGTCACTGTCACCTATACTGTAGGTATACGTTTTTAAGGCGATCCAATGATTTTATGCCAATGAACTAATACATTGCTTGAAAGCTAAGATTGTCACTGTTCGATTGATACCCTACTCAAGGTATTAGGTGCTTGCATAAAATTTATAATTTTAATAATACATATTTTTATTATATATTTTTATAATTCTTATATATTTTTGTTATTATAAATAATGTGTAACTATGTGTAACCTTTCATTAGAGCCCCAGATTTCGACTGTACGTTGAAGCGTTCAAGAGTTATAGCGTTTGGAGACATATGGTCTCCAATTGGCCCTTTTTTTTTTGCTGGTAGGGGGGGGGGGGGGGGGGTATCTATGTTCCAGTTTTATGTACTGTAGAGCTTCAATACACTCTGTACCGACCACACATACCACCAACCTGGTTGTGTGGCAATAAATTAATCTTGTATCTTGTATCTTGTATTTAGAGACTCCAAGTGGCCATTTTGGAAAAACGCATAGACATACCATTATAAAAAGTTTTTTCTGTGGTATTGTTATCAACTTTAGACCTGTACTAGATAAGGCTTGAGTCTATGAACCCATTGTGGTTTCCAGCTGGAACCTGTAAAGAGGCCTCTGTTTGCAAGATAATTCAAATGGAAGTAAAAAAAATTTAAACGATTTTAAACTTAACTTCAAAATTTGAAGTGATTCTTCCTGTTGTGGATGAGAATTCTGAATGATTTCTTTCAAAAGAGACCAGACTCATGCATGTGCTATAAGTATAAAATATAATAGATTATATATAGCAGATTACTTTGGGTATGCAATTTTCAGGCGTTTTCTGAAAAACTTGCCCGTCAGTTAAGTAGGTGGATATGCAAGCATCATAGTGGTCGGATTGGTGGATTTGCCGACAAAGATAAAATGAGTCTTTCTAGTCCTTGTCCCATGCAGAGCCGCCGTTTAAACCAGGTAACAAAGTCGGGGTACTTTTGGTTGTACTACACTCATACTGTACAGCATGCCATCTGTGTGTCGTGATCATGCCCGGGACAAGATGCTCTCAACCCCCCACCCATATGCAAAAGGTTAGACCCCCCCCCTTGACCCAGGGCCTGGGACAATTGACCTGGTGTTCCCCCTGCTATGTACAGTAGATTTGACTGATCATGTAATCCCCCACTGGCTAAAATGGTAGCGGTAGAAAACACATCCACAAACGACATTTCAGAGTTTCGCATAGCCATTCGGTTGGGGGTCTTCCAGTTATATAGAAGGCCTTGACATATTGCTAAGATCGTTGTCGCGCTCTTCAAGCCATTAGGTAACCACTCGTGCAACACTGATAGAGGCAACGTCGCCCCTGAAAACACCCATCGGCGGCGAAATGTGTTTGGGGATGAAGGCGATCACTCAGAATCACAAGTGATTACATTGAATTAGGATCTTCCTAGCCATTGTGGGGATGCTCCATACACATGGAATACCCTGCAAAAGACTCTAAAGCTCGGAACATTCCCGTCATTCATGGAGTTTAAAGGCATTGCACTTGACCTATGTACTGAATCATGTAATTGTTTTTAATCCATCATTGTAGTAATTGTAATTCATTGTAATTATTAACTGTTATGATATTTGTGTCCTTTGTTAACTCGTCATCACTGTAAATGAGGGAAACCTCAGTGCTTTCACGAGTATAAATAAAGGTTTGAAATTAAATGAAAAATGATTGCATTGATCCTGTGCCAGGAAAGGAACGTCCCACAGGTTTGTAACCATGGTTACAACAGTTAGTTCGATTCTGATTCTTTATGTGAAGATTCAATGCCAGGAGGAAAAAAACAGAACGATTTTTTTTTGCGATTCTTTCGTCTAAGATTAATATTGTGATATGGTTTACATTTTTCAATTTACCTGTATAAGTTACCTGTTGAAAAATGTATTCAGTAACTTACTCTAATTATCACAATATAAAAGTAATGTAATAAATCAATGCCAAATATGGAAAAAAGAAAATATCAATAACATGACTTTTACTTAAGTGCAAATGCTTCTTTAAATTAGACGTGTAGTCAGGGACGTACTGGGCCAAATCAAAATGGCCCTGGACTTTTTGACCCACCACAACCAGCCTGTGGATATTCCTCCACCCCTGACCCATGGAAGCACATACAGTACAGTAGAGACACACCAGCCCTTAATACCACCACTTATAGGCTAAGCATATAGTGGATGGATACTCTAGGCCAGTGGTACTCCACATTGAACAAAAATAAATTCTGAAAGAGCCACAATACAAAAACACCCCGTTCCTCAACCAAACCAACACCAGGCTATTAATAGGTGATTTACAAGCTATGAAAAAGCATGATCATGTAGGCCTACTGTACTACTAGGCTACTGAGATGTATTACTGACATTACCATGGCAACCTTAACTATCAATACAGATGGCAAAATCACAAGCAGTGGCATTGTCATTCATAATATGAATGACAATGCCACTGCTTGTGATTTTGCCAGATTTATTTCCACAGGCATTTTAAGTGTCCCTGTAGCCCATCAGCACAAAGCCCACAGTAAAGCCGAAAACGACTGTAGTAGCCTAAAGTCCATAACCATAGAAAAAATAATAATGTACAGGTAGCACTTAGGATACAGAGCCTGATCACCACAACGTCCTTAGCTGCAGCTTTAGATTATCTCTCGCCAGGTAGGAAAACACACACACACACACACACACACACACACACACACACACACACACACACACACACACACACACACACACAAGCGTGCACGCACGCACGCACACACACACACACACACACACACACACACACACACACACACACACACACACACACACACACACACACACACATGCACAATCACACACACACACACACACACACACACACACACACACACACATACAGTAGAGGGAGGGAGAGAGAAAAGTTCAGGTTTACTGTACAAGAGTATATTAGTCGGTAAACGATTAGCAGGAGATACACATTGGATTTACCCCATTCAGTGGGATGTATGACACTCCAATACTTGTGTAATCAGGCTCTGTCCTATAGTACCTGGATATAGTACCTGGATATAGTACCTGGATATAGTACCTGGATAGAATAGAATAGAAATACTTTAATTATCCAGAGCGAAATTTGACACTACAAATCGCTCACATTAAACATTTAGACAGAACGAAGTCACGAATAAGAATAACAAAACAAATTGCCTAAGAATAAGAATAGAATAAAATATACAGTAAAAAAAATATACAGTAAGAATATACAGAAGTATACAGTAAGTGTAATATTGCACAGTATTGTTTCAAAAGTCACAGTCCAGGAAGATGGTAACTGTCACTCTGTGCTCAGTGATGCAGTGAGGCACAGTGATGCATTGTATAGTCAGATGGCTGTCGGAATGAAGGACTTCCTGTGCCGTTCAGTGCTACACTTAGGGAGTGTTAGCCTAGCACTGAACATGCTCCTCCTGTCAGCCAGGTCTGTGTATAGTGGGTGGGAGGGGTTGTCCCTGATGGCCTGGAGCTTAGCAAGGCTCCTACTTTCCGCCACCCTCGCTAGAGAGTCCAGCTCCACCCCAACCACGCTACTGCCATTCCTGACCAGCTTATCCAGCCTGTTTGCGTCCCCTGCTCTCAGTCCACTGCCCCAGCAGGTCACAGCGTGCAAGAAGGCGCCCGCCACCACCGATATAGTATCTGGATTGATGATCTGAAGGGGCCGTTCAGTTCTGCTTGACTTTTTAGTTTTCAGTTATTTCGCATCTTTCAGGAAAGTCGGTAGGCCACGTTACTGGACGTCGGGTGTTTTCACAAAGCAGACAAATGCAACTCATCTTTGAAAGTCCTGTAGCCTGCTCCTATTTGTACATACATTTTTAAGAATCTTTTCTGCCATTTCAGCTTCACGTTAAGTGTTAACTTAGCTTTCCACTGACCCGATGCAGAGCACAGAGCCGACACAGACACAGGTGCAGAGGACCGAGAGGAGAGGGAGGGGCTGTTAATATAATTCAATTAAATATAGTATAACAACATTTATTTTATATTATTTAAAAAAATGTATCCTGAATAATAACCCCTTTAAAAAAAATTAAAAGGTGTACAGTATGTGTAATCAGATTACGTCTTACTGTATCTTACTGAATTCCTGTATTGGAATAGTTACATTGATTATGCATCCTGATTATGTAACACCCATTACTGTATTCCGTTACTCAACAAACCTGCCCCCAGACTTGAAATCGAATTGAGATTCCCAAAGATTCCAACCCCCTATTCAATGTGTCATAAAATCTAACATTTTGACCATGATTTGATAACGTTTTATCAATTTCAAAAGTAATAGGCCTACCAATGTGACTGGACTGATTCAGTCAGAAATAATTGTCTTTATTTAGAGCTCATAGATTATTGAGGTTGTCTTCATTTACAAAGATAAGATAAGATACAATAACATATTCCATTATTGATCCCCTTATTGATACTAAATAAAAGCAAAGACAAAAACAAAGAAAATATGTTACAAAAACGGTTACATATACAGTGGTTAGTGATCATGATCAGTGAACTGTGCATAAGGTTGGAATAGTATTGATCTTGAAAGTGCTTTGAAGGATGTTCTGAGGCAGACCTTCCAAGCTCAGAACAAGCCCTAGTGGCCTTAAGCACAAGGCAGTCATTTGAGAAATAACATTGATTAACAATTTTACATATCGATGCAGTTGAATTTCCACATTCAAATCCATGCGCCATGCTTCTATTTATAGCCCTATTTAACCAATGAGACCTTACATTGTCTGCGTTTACAGGTGTACTGATATCCCAATAATGTTAGGGAAGTTCTGTATTCTGTTATTGTGTTGGTGCATCTAAACAGGCTAGCTCTGTAGTGGGAGTCAAACTGGACAATCTAGGTGGTTGCAGAGAGGAGAATGAGAAAGAAACTGGATGTTAATCTGGATAACCCCTGCCATCCCTTATATGAGGAGATAGCAAAGATGAAGAGCACATTCAGCAATAGACCCCCCCCCCCACCCCCCATCCCCACCCCAACACACCACAAATCGCCTCAGTCAGTCCTTTGTGCCAGTAGCCACCAAGAAGAATAAGAATATGAATAAAAATAAGAATAATATGGATAAGAATACACCTTATTTGTATAGCACCTTTCATAAAAATAATTACAGCCCAAAGTGCTTCACAGCAGTAATGTAGACATAAAATAGACATAGCAAAACATTAGCAGATAATTGACTAAATAAAAGCAATGCATGAAGTGCAGACAATAAGTATATGTGGATGTAATTATTCTAAGTGGCAGAGTGTATAAAAGTCTAAGGTGAAGATAGTTATTTAATCTAGCCTCCATAATGTCCATAGGTATAGTGTTCCATAGCTTTGCTGCATAATTCACAAAGGATGCATCCCCTATTTTCTTTTGGCTATGGTTAGTATCTTATAACTAAGATAAGCTTGTACCCTGCTTATGAGAAACCAGAATGTCATACCTGTGATATGCAGATGTTATGATATTGATGCATGTAAACACCCACTATCCATCTCCTTTGGGTTTTTCAGTATATGTAATTTAAGTTTCCATGGTAATTGCTTTCTAGGAGTGACATACAATGGCTGCTGATAATGACTACAGGGGGGCATTGTTATCATGTGAAAACAAAAGTATTACCTGGCTGTTTTAAGGTACATACTCTAATCGACCTATCTGAAAACCCAGTCGCTTTTGTGTGTAGCTTCCCAAGTGTGTCAGAGGAAAGCAGAAGTTCTGATGGGAGGATCAAAGAAAAGAGGGCAGGGTTTGAGATAGGTCGATTGAGTTACAGTAGTCCTATCAGTGAACAACCATAAAGACATGTTTTCCTATCGGCGGCTTTCATGAAATGTACGAAAGCATTCTTCAATAAACAGATGAAGAGAGTACAAGCCAGAGAGATGTGTAATGAACACTAATCTGTCAAGCTGCTACTGTACACCTCTACTGGTCTGGAACCCAAACAAACACAATGACATCGTGTAAGGAAATGCCCTGGGGCTTTACGGGTATCACAGTTTTCAGTTTAATTGGAGAAGATGAATTGGATCCTTTTTTTCTCAGGCTAGCTGCTCCATTAATTACAGAGAAAATACGGTAACATATATTTAATTTTTCTTTGTCAACAGTCATAGTTCCTTAGTACATGGAAAACGGCTCATGTATGTCCATTACATAAAGGTGGAGATAGGAGTGACCTAAATAATTATCGATCAATCTCCAAACTAGCTGTGTAGCTAAAGTCCTTGAATCATTGGTACATAACCAACTTAGAGCATTTCACTCAAATCACTCTGTATTAAGCCCTCACCAATCTGGTTTTAAAGAAAAGTCTTATTTGCCATTTAAGGCGAGACACTGCAGGTGAATAGTCAAATATACTTTTTTTGTTGATTTTGAGATTTTGTTATATTTTGCTTCCTAAACATGTCTTCTATGAAACTAGTGACAATAAAACGTCAATAACACACATTTAGTTGTTTATTTTACATCATTTTGCCTTATTGCATCCATAAATGTGCACATATTTAATAGGGAAGTGCCTAATTTGCATATATAAACATACATTTCAGAAAACATGCAATATATTTTTTCTTAGTTTATATGTACATAACAAATTGGGAAAGTTTCATAGTGATATCTATTCAAATATTTTTTGCCTATTAGGGGGTACTACACTGTACTACACTGTTTGTAGCCTGTGTGTAGTTCTGTTCAGTTCAATAACATCATTATTATTATTATTCAGTTATCAGGCATGTGTTTAGGTTGTCTATTACTAATGGTTTGATTAGGTATTGTGTTTGTAAATATCTGTTTAAAAAAAAAAGTATGGCATTTTACAATACCGAACTTTGAAGGCGTTTTCCCAAAAATTAGTTTTAAGAGTTTTTCCTCATACTCTGAGCCAGAAATCTCCACTTCAGTAGCACTCACATACACCAAAACTTCCAGTTCTATTCATATCTATGTTCTGAAGGTATTTACAGAAGGGTTTGTTGATATCGCATTCATACCCTGATTTATATCACATTTTATTCCTAAAAACATGGCGAAATATGGAATTTTACCATAAAAATGGACTGAATGGAGTATTTTCTGATTTATGGAGTGATAAAAAGAGATATCCAAAATCCCCTCTGTAATAACCTTTGGCTCTAATATGTCAACAAAATGAAACTATAATTTTGAAAATGGCTTTATCCAATGTTCACATTTCTGTCCTGGAATTATATGCAAATTAGTGCATATTTAAGTAGAGCATGCCTCATTTGCATATTTAAACATACAATTTCAGAAAACTTGTAATACAAAAAAGTCTTGTCTTAATATAAGTAATCAACTGGGGAAGTTTCATTGTGATATCTATTAGTAATTTTTTTTACCCTATTCACCTGCAGTGTCTCCCCTTAAATAAATAATTACTGTCTCATCTTTGAGTGGCTGTCAAGGTCATCTTTATGTGGATGACACTATTGTCTATTGTATTGCTGACTGTACAACTAGCCATTGATCTTAAGCTTGCACTTAATGCAAAAAACTAAACAAAAAAATTCATGATGTTCTCTAGGGCTAGATATATTGCCAACAAACTGCAAACATTTTTAAATTGCTTCTTGTACAGGAACATAACCAGCTTCCTGATGATTAGCAGGAATAGGATAATTGAAGGAGATGTGGTTTATAGACATGCTACTGCTTCCATCCTTAAGCCCTTGAATTCTGTATATCACTCGGCCCTCAGTTTTATCACTGGTGATAGTTATAGTTCTCACCATTGTATTCTTTACAATAAGGATGGGTGGTCCTCTCTGGCAGAGAGACATGATTTGCACTGGCATCTGTTTCTATATACTGTAAAGTCATTGTTGGATATATTCCCCCTTATATCACTTCAGTATTGGACTGATCCTCTGAACCTTATCATACTCGCTCCAATGATTGGCTTACAATTCAAACCCCCAGAGTTTACACTGAACTTGGGAAATCTGCTTTTAGCTTCTGTGCCCCGACATGTGGAACGTCTTGCAATGTACTGTACATTCAAACTCAATACTTTAGTATCCTTTAATGACCAACCATTTCACTCCAGTCAGCAGTTGTTTTTATTTGTTTTATTGATTGACTTTCTTGTTTGCTTTCTGTAGGAGCCATTTCATTTGATTTAATAGTTTTTGACTAAATAGCACCGCCACTGGTCGCCTCGTAAAATGGCACCATGGTCCTCCTATTAATTATGGCCCAGCTGTGTGTAAGCGCACGCCAGACGAGAAACAGATTTTCAACCGCTCGCTTGCTACACACACACACAGCGCAGATTGAATGAATGAAAGACTGAAAAGGAAGACCTTGTTTAGAATCATTTTGAGTTTATTTGAAACCCTTTTGCTGCGCCTGTTTGTTTTGAAACCCTTTTAGTACAAGTCTGGAGCCTGTTTTGTTTCATTGTTTTCCCCGTTATTATTTTGAACTTTACGCAACTCCTTCCATAAAACTCAACCGGTTCGAACCCATCAGATGCAACTATCAACAAACATCAAACAGTGAGTAACAAACAGCCCAAGTCAATGTAGTGTGAGCGCGTTGAAGACGTATCCTGGCTTAGATAGGCAAATTGAGCCTACATTCAAGTTGAAAAAACTCTCTGATACGGACACAATGAATGGAATTTGATGGATCAAAAGGATCTAATGGATGTGTCACGCTATTGAGAACAATGGAATGTGCAATATAATTGGATAAATGAACGCGAAGAACGCGCATTTAAAATGGTATCAAAAGGATCTAATGGATGTGTCACGCTATTGAAAACAATGGACTGTGCAATATGATTGGATAAATGAACGCGAAAGACGCGCATTTAAAATGGTATCAAAAGGATCTAATGGATGTGTCACGCTATTGAAAACAATGGACTGTGCAATATGATTGGATAAATGAACGCGAAAGACGCGCATTTCAAAATGGAATTGGAGGATCAAAGTATCTAAGGGATGTGTGATGCTATTAAAGATAATGCAATGTGCGATATCATGTGGATAAATGAACGCGAAAGACGCGCATTTAAAGTGGATTTGAAGGAATATTATGTCATCATCAAATAAACCCTGTGCACCGTTATAAATAGATAAATAATTGCAGCCATAACGATGTCTGGACAGGATAAAGAGGAATTGGGCCATTCTGAAGCTGTGATTGTGACTGAAGTTACCGCCGTTCACACTTCTGTTAATTTGCCTGTGGTTGAGGGAAAGAGACAAGTGAAACCCACGCAACGGGCACTTGAGGCTAATTATGAAAAGCAATGTAATAGAAGAAAAGCTAAACATGGACAACTCACAAGCAAAATAAATGTGTTACAAGCACTTATGGTCGATTACAATAATGTGGAATTGGTTAAACAAGAATACAATGAATTTAATTCTAAAACAAATGACTTCAAATCACTTCACAAATCAGTACAGCAGCTGTTATCAGAAGAGGAAGCGTCAGAAGAACAAGATCAGTGGTACATGCCGAAGTTCAAAATCATATGTGAATTTCATGATAAGGTTATAGAATGGATAAATAATGCCCCTGCAGCTATGGCACAAAGGCCACCAGAAGTGACACCAGCAGTGACACCAGCACATAGTGTGAAATCATTTGGCAATAATTCAATTGGCATGAAATCCACTTCAAGCACCGCAGCATTAAGACAGGTAAAGGCCGAAAGAGCCAATCTAGCCACACGTTCTGCTTATCTCAAGCAAAGACAAGCATTTGAATTTCAGGAGGCACAGCTCAAAGCAAGAAAGGAAGCATTTGAATTAGAAGTGGAAATTGCAGCTGCTGATGCCAGGTTAAAAGTTCTGGATGTTACTAAACATGTAGACACCAGGTTTGATGTTAACCCCTTAATCCACATCAATGAATATTTTGACTCAATGCAATCCTTACCAGTGGACAGCCATAAGGTTAATTATAGATTGGATGATGAAGAGGAAGATGATGATGATGATGATGATGATGAAAATGACTATGAATAGAATAATGATGATGATGATGATGATGATGATGATGATGAAAATTATGAATTTGAAGGAGCAGCTTCCCATCCACCACTGAGACGAAGGTCTCAACATGCCCCTAGTGGCCAATTACGGCAGCCACAGAAACAAATGGCTCAGCAGCCTACAAGGTCACAAATGCCTGTTGCTCACCAACAACCCCAACAGCCTAACCCAAACTTTGGCTTGCAAGATGGTGCTCAGGTTAATGTTCAACCAGGCGGAGCCATGATGGACATTTTGAGAAAACAAAATGAAATCACAGAAATGTTAATTCAAGAACAGAGGTTCTCATTCTTGCCTTCTAGAGAGATTCCTGTTTTTAAAGGTGATCCATTAAGTTATGTATCTTTCATTAGTACATTTGAACATTGTATAGAAAGCAAGACAAGTAACAACAGAGATCGACTGCTCTTTCTTGAACAGTTTACAGATGGAGAACCAAAGGCAATTGTGAGAAGCTGCCTTCACATGGATTCCCAAAAAGGCTATGTGAAAGCAAAACGGCTGCTACGCAAACATTTTGGAAATGAGGTTCTCATTGCTGCTGCCTATCAGGAACAAATTCTGAATTGGGATGCAATCCGGTCAGAAGATGGTAAAGCCTTACACAAATACTCACTCTTCTTGAGAACATGCTGCAATGCTATGAGCAATAATGAAATTCTGCAAGACATGAACAATCCTACACACTTGAAATCTGTCTTGTCAAAACTGCCATTCAAGCACAGAGAGAGGTGGAGGACAGTAGCATATGGTTACTATGAGCGTACACACAGAAGAGCTAAGTTCCCACAACTTGTAAATTTCATTAAAAGGCAAGCAAACATTGCCATTGATCCCCTCTTTGGAGAAATACAAGACACAAAACCGAAAGACAAGAGGACAATCCCTTCTCCCCGAAATAGTAATTTGAAATACATACCAGTTTCATCATACACTAAGAGCAGTTTTGCCACAGTAACCGAATCCTCAGAACCAAAGTCACAGTCAAGCACAAGCAGCTCTGCAGCCGTGCAACAGAAAACATGTTTCTTTTGCAAAGAAAACCACAGCACAGACCTGTGCAAGACATTGGATAAGAAAATACACAAAGACAAAGTTGAGTTCTTTAAAGTAAATGGTTTATGTTTCGGTTGTGTGACTCAAGGTCACATGAGTAAGGACTGTGAAAGACGTGTGACTTGTAAGATATGTACAAAGAAGCATCCTACTGTGTTGCACATTGAATTTAAAAAAGATACAAGTCAAACTAGTCCAAGCACCGATAGCATGTCAGTGGGCAGTGCATTAGTCACCATGAAAAGGCCTATCCATACTGGGGCCGGTGACCAACAGAAACTGTCAATTGTTCCTGTGCAAGTCAAGTTGTCAAATTCTAACCAGGTACTTCAAACGTACGCTTTCCTTGATCCAGGAAGCACTGGAACCTTCTGTACTGAAGCTTTAAGGAAGCAACTGAATGCTAAGGCGACACCAACTTGAATCCTACTTCATACTCTAGGACAAGAAAAGGTCATATGTATTAACCGAATCAATGGGCTGGAAGTGTCAAGTCTTGAAGGAGATGATTTCCTAAAACTGCCACCACTCTATACTCAAACAGAAATTCCTGTAACCAAGCAGCAAATTCCCACTCAGGATGATGTGCAAGAATGGAACTACCTAAAAGAGGTTAAGTTGCCATATATTGATGCAGATATTGGACTCCTGATTGGTAATGATGCAGCTAAGTTTATGGAACCGTGGGCAGTAATTAATAGCAAGGGTAATGGGCCCTACGCTGTAAAGACAAGACTTGGATGGGTGGTTAGTGGGCTTCTACACAAACCCACAATAAGCCATAAGCAGCCAACCCATATTTCCGGCAATCGCATATCAATAATACATTTGAATGACCTCATGATCCAAAAAGGGAAATTCAAGAAAGATGTGGAGTTTCACAAAGAGTACACTGACTTTCTTGAAAGTGTCATTCAAAAGGGACACGCTGAAGCTGTGCCACAAGAGCAGTTAAATCTAGAGGAAAGAAGGACTCACCATGGAGTACGCCACCCAAAGAAACGCAGACTGCGTGTAATCATGGCAAAGGCAAGAGACGCCCCCTTGAAACGGGTTACAATACCCAGAATGGAACTTACTGCTGCAGTACTAGCAGTGAAAGTGAACAGGAATGTGGATGAAGATACATTCAGAACCCAAGTGAACACCAAGATCAACCCTGCAGACCATGTGTCCCGAGGTCTTACAGCCGATGCATTTTTAAAGTGTGAAAACTGGAAGAAGGGACCGGACTTCCTACAGGAAAAAGAAGAGACATGGCCTAACTTACCTGCTGATCTCACCCCCATACCAGCCGACGATCCGGAAGTCAAAAGAGAGAAGGTTACAGTCAATACCATTCAGATGACAGATCAAGATCCTACTAGCACTATCATACACCACTACTCAAGTTTCTACAAATTGAAAAGAGCTGTAGCATGGATGCTGTATTTGAGAACTCACCTTTTGCAGTTGAGTAAAAAAAGGAAAGATCTGATGCAAATTCAAGAACCAGACGCAGACAAACAAAGACAGACAATTGAAGTGGAGATGAGAAAATTTAAAAACACTGTAAAGGCACACAACCTCTCTCTGGATGAACTGGACATTTCAGAGATAGCCGTTGTAAAGTTCTGTCTCAACCAAGGATTTCAAGAGGAAATCAAAACATTGCAGAAAGGAAGTTTGAACGTGCAGAAACACAGTTCAACCTACAAGCTTGATCCCAAACTTGAAAACGAAGCCATAAGAGTGGGTGGGAGATTAAACAGAGCAGCCATGCCAGAAGATGCAAAGCACCCTGCTATCCTCCCAAAAGACCATGTGTATGCAAAGTGCCATTGGAGACAAGTACAGTACCTGTCAGACCTATTTTGGACCAGATGGATAAAAGAATACCTACCTCTTATGAATGTACATAAAAAATGGAACCGCATCCACAGGAACTTTGAAAAGGAAGACATTGTGATCATAGCTGACACGAATGCACCAAGAGGATCCTGGATGTTGGCTAGAGTCCTGGAAACAATGCCAGACTCAAGAGGATTTGTGAGAAGTGTGCGTCTTCAGACAAAAACCAGTGTACTTGAAAGGCCCATCAGCAAGATTTGCCTGCTGGTGCCAAACTCAAATTAGGTACTGAAGATTCAAACAGGCCTATACACCATGCCTGTTTCCCACCTCACAAGTATTTATTTTGTTTTGAACATTTTGTATGGCTCCAGCAGTTTTTTGATTTTGTATTGTTATTAGAGCCTGCCCATAACAAGAGGGGCCGGAATTTGTAGGAGCCATTTCATTTGATTTAATAGTTTTTGACTAAATAGCACCGCCACTGGTCGCCTCGTAAAATGGCACCATGGTCCTCCTATTAATTATGGCCCAGCTGTGTGTAAGCGCACGCCAGACGAGAAACAGATTTTCAACCGCTCGCTTGCTACACACACACACACAGCGCAGATTGAATGAATGAAAGACTGAAAAGAAAGACCTTGTTTAGAATCATTTTGAGTTTATTTGAAACCCTTTTGCTGCGCCTGTTTGTTTTGAAACCCTTTTAGTACAAGTCTGGAGCCTGTTTTGTTTCATTGTTTTCCCCGTTATTATTTTGAACTTTACACAACTCCTTCCATAAAACTCAACCGGTTCGAACCCATCAGATGCAACTATCAACAAACATCAAACAGTGAGTAACAAACAGCCCAAGTCAATGTGGTGTGAGCGCGTTGAAGACGTATCCTGGCTTAGATAGGCAAATTGAGCCTACACTTTCTTTTGTATGTATTGTGTGCTGTATTTCTAAACATCGTTTTAAATGAGAGTTGAACTCTCAACAATTTTCGAGAGCAGAGGTTTGATTCCCAGTGGAGATGTTGTTGTTGTTGTTGTTGTTGTTGTTGTTGTTGTTGTTGTTGTTGTTGTTGTTGTTGTCGTAGTTGTTGTTGTTGCTGTGGTGGTGGTGCATGCAAACAAATGACTCCTGAAACTCCAAGAACTATTGGGATATGTCCTCACCTTCACATATTATTCTCTGTCTGTGGCGTTGTTATTTTTGTCAGTTTTCAACTAAAGTATATTAACACAATCCCTGCCACGCAATATGAGCATCTTATAGCTCTGACGCCACCGCTGTAAGCCTATGGAGTCGCTCACCTTCTTTGCAGGGCTATAACTATTTAAATAGTATAGCTATATCTGCATTACTATGGCCCATTCGACATCGGGTATCTATCGTTCAGGATGTGGGAACGTTATATTTTTCCATTCATACATTGTCGTTTAACACTTTAACTGCCGAAAACGCCGGAACTCGTCATTCCCTGCCATGCTCAAGTTGCAGAGGACGCCGTAACTCGTCTTTGATATCAATATTTCAAAAATCTGTGATCGAAATCATATTTCCCCTCCGCAGCCTTGACACACAGTGCTGATCTCCTCTCAACCCTCTAGCGGTTCAAGAGCGCCATCTGGTGGCCGATCGGCAGATCGAAACCGGATGTCAACCTTTGAACCGGCAGGACTCACTCCATATGGGGTCCGGGCACTCGCTAATGTTAGAGAGACTCTGTCTTCACACAGTGAACATCCATCGGTGGAAATAACTCGAAAAAACAACATGATTTGGACGTATATACTATTATACAACCTGGAAATAGATCGGGCATTTCATCATCCCATAATTGAAAACTGTCTACTCCACGCTGATCGCCCAACGGCCCGAGGAGACTGGGGTGAGTTTTAGCGTGTAGTATTACCGTGTTCGATATAAACTGCTATGATGAACATATGACCCACATTAGATGAATGGTATAACGTTGCCCACGGAATTATAAACGCCCCCTCGCCCATCCGGTCAACATCAGATGACGTGTAGTAAATTCTAGAAGTACGTCCAGTTGAAATTTTTGATCTCGCACAGATTCCTACCAAACTGTATTTGATCATCAATATAATGCATTTGGGGCTATAAATCACGTTCTGGAGAAAGCTGCAGAAAGAGATGAAAACATACTTATACTTTAGACCATATTTTAGTATGAATATGTGAATGAAAAAGTTTAACGTTGCTACACCATGAACAATACATATAGGACATTGAATGGGCCCTAATAATGGCAATCTAGCAATAGAATTTAAAAAGTTATAGCCCTGCAAAGAAGGGGAACTTCTCCATGTTAAATAGAGCTGGCAAGGGATGGTATATCATGAATGTAACCATGAGAGTGGTCTGCGGTAATTCCTAGAATGCGAGTTATAGGCCCCGATGCATATTATACTTAATCGATTGGCATTTCGTCCCTATACACGCTACAATAAAAATTTTAAATGCATATGATCGGTATATATTATGCTCCATCATGTATGAAGGAAATGGGGGGGGGGGGTTGTTTCTGATTAATTGATTGTTAATAACGGCTTTCTTTAGTACAACATCATACGTTGATCAGATGGATTGCAATGAAAGAAATGGACAATCGAGCTGGAATTAACGTTAGATTCCTCTTACTTCTGGCCGATGATACTGGAGGAAAAATATTCCAATTATTTGATTGCCATCTGCTAGATCGTATGTCCATTTGGCCGACACCATAAACTCCAAAAGCATAATGATGCTTGCGTCTCGAAGGCGATTCAATGCACTCGACTGTTCATCTGGATTCACGTTACAAGAAAACTGAGCCAGGACGACCTTCACCGATGCACAGAGTCATACTTCCTGTAGAAAAGTAAGTGCAGCATCGGCCGAAATCCACCATGCGCCGGTATCGGGCCGTTGCAATCGCAGACAGAGTGTCAGAGTTTCCCAGAGCCTTGGTGGATGAATTATGAATGGCAATAGCGAATAAAAGAAATAACGATCACAATAACGAGTTTACTCGTTGTTGACAATATTCGATTGGCGGGCAATAACTAGTTAACTCGTTATTGGCAATTAATGTGTTAACCAGATTTATTTAAAGCTGGAGGAAGTTGTGGGTGTTCAGATAATTTGGGCAATTACGCAATGTTGTTCAACTTGCATAGCTGATGGAAAGGGATAATTATATTCATGACCATCTGAAATCCATGTCCCCTCATATCTCACATCTCAGCTTGATGTGGAGTGGATTCAGGGAGCGATTAGTCTGGAGCGTGTGTGCTATAACTCACAGCATGGATCCTCCGCCTAAACAAATGTACCTCACATCCAATACTCAAAACATGTGTGCAACATATAGGACTCAAAACATGTGTGCAACATATAAGACTCCAAACTTGATTGATTGATTGATTGAAAAGTTTATTAACAGATTGCAGAATGGGTACAGTACAGTACAGCTCAATACATACAATTGTTAAGGGGATGCAGACCAGAGAAAGACTTGAGTCTTGTTTACATCAGGGTCCCCCATTTTCAATTCATCATAACATATATGACATACATGACATACAGATAGACCAGACCTGGGCATTGTACGGCCCGCGGGCCGGATCCGGCCCGCGGGATGATTCTGACCGGCCCGCGAAAGATTACATGATAATAAAAAAAAATAAAAAAAAAATAAAAAAAAATATTTTTATTTATTTTTTTTTTTTTTTTTTTTTTTTACTTTTTTTTTTTCATGTCAACGTTCACACGCACAGTATACGCTTAGGAGACATGCTCAGAAGATGTTGGTTCTCTTTGGATCCACCTACATACAGTATGTGAACAGACATTCTCAGTCATGACGTTTACCAAGTCCAGGTACAGATCCTCTCTCACTGATGAACATCTGGCAGCTGTGCTTCGCATCTCCACCTCAGACATGCAACCTGACTTTGATGGACTTGTTAAAGCTCAACAGAGACTGGATTTCTCACACTGAATGAAAAAAAAGAACTGAAGAACACTAAAATGTGGAAATATAACAAGTGAAATGGGACACTTGATCTTTTTTTTTTTCTTTTTTTTGCACAGTTCTGAAAACATTAAATGTTTAATATAGGCATGTAAAGTAAAAAAGGCTACAAAACTGGGACACTTTTCTTTACACAGTTCAGTGACATGTTTTGTTTATTTTTGCTATAAGATGATGTGATGTCTTTAGAAAGCTAAGAAAATCCTTGTTTCAATAGTATATGAAACTCAAAATGCCCTTTGTTATTAATGTTTCACATTTTGTTTATCATTTTGGAAATAAATTCTATTTGAATAAATGATATTTTTGAAAGCTAACCTCACCTTTTAATTGCCAAATAATAACATACACTCTTACCAGGGGTCAAAACAATGCCATTTACTGCTTTTTATATAGAAATAAAATGTATATTATGCATAATTGAGTTTGGAATTTTGGCCCGGCCCCCCAACATATTTTCAGTTGCTCATTCGGCCCCCCGGGAAAAATAATTGCCCACCCCTGAGATAGACAGTACTGCTACATCTATACATTTATGACATATCAGATTAGCAAATACAGTACTGTTTGTGATACAAAAGTGTCCAGAAAAGGAGTGTATATACATTTGGCGTAGAAACTGTACATTGGAGGAGATTGGTTGGGTGGGTTGGGGTTGGGTGGGTTGGGTGAGGGCTGTACATTGGAGGTGGGGGGGGGGGGGGGGGTTGGGTAGGGGACACACACACATTTTACACTGTACATTGGAATATTGACAAAGCCTTACTTGGTCATTTACTGTACAACTAGGTTAGGACATTTGTAGGGGCCAGTTTCGAATTGCAGTCTCACGTAGGTGTTTTTTGAGAGTGTTTTTGAAGGTGGGTAGTGATTAGGTATACAACATGCAGTATAAGACTCAAAACGATGTATGCAACATAGGGCTGACCCCTATTAGTCGAATAGTCGACTAATCGATCGAAAGAAGCCGTAGTCGACTGCCAACCTCTTAGTCAAATGCAAAAACATATTTTATTCTTTTTGTATTTAATTTCTTTTTATCATTCTTTCCAAAAGAAAAGAGGTCTAGAAGCGTGGCTAACTCTAATGGCACGCATACCAGAGGCTAACTGCCTATGAAAACAGGAACAGAGGCACTGAAAGAGGATTTCACCCATCTAATGAACACACTAGACTAGACAAATATCAAGATGTATCCATCTATACTTTTTTTTTTTTCAATTTTTTTCAATTTTTTTATAGTCGACTAATAGTCGACTATCGGCTAATTTCGGCCAATCAAAGTCGACTATCCAAATCCTTAGTTGGGGACAGCCCTAATGCAACATATAGGACTCAAAACATGTGTGCAACATATATGACTAAAAACTAGGTATGCAACATATAGGACACAAAACGATGTATGCAACATATAGGACACAAAACGATGTATGCAACATATAGGACGCAAAACGATGTATGCAACATATAGGACACAAAACGATGTATGCAACATATAAGACTTAAAACATGTATGCACCATATAAGACTAAAACATGTGTGCAACATATAATACTAAAACATGTATGCAACATATAAGTCTCAAAATATGTATGCAACATATAAGTCTCAAAATATGTATGCAACATATACGACTAAAACATGTGTGCAACATATAAGACTAAAAACTAGGTATGCAACATATGATACTTAAAACATGTATGCAACATATAAGACTAAAACATGTGTGCAACATATAAGACTCAAACATGTGTGCAACATATAAGAATAAAAACATGTATGCAACATATGAGACTCAAAATATGTGTGCAACATATAATACTAAAACATGTGTGCAACATATAATACATGTCATGTGGCAACATAGCTACACAGGTTCAAGTGTAACACATACAACTCCAAACTGTTTGTATGGGATGTGCAACATTTAAACTGCTGTATGTATGGGGTGTGCAACATTTAAACTACTGTATGTATGGGGTGTGCAACAACATTTAAACTACTGTATGTATGGGGTGTGCAACATTTAAACTACTGTATGTATGGGGTGTGCATTATCTCTTCCAGAGCTCCCGACACGGATCCGTACAATAGCGAGCTGTCTTTTCTTTTCGGCACTATTTTCAAAAAAAATTGGCGGAGG
>NC_140169.1:168603796-168626296 GCF_963971535.1 Notolepis coatsorum | reverse complement strand
AACCGCTTTGGGACCGACTGCAAATGAATTATACATATATTTCAGTCAGAGGGGCTAAAGCCGGCGTTCACTGCTAAACAATTGTTTTTCAGAGTAAAATGCGTTTTGCTTTCCATTCCGCCACACTTTGATGAGAGAAATTAATAAAGGACAAATAAACACACTGGACTTAAACATGTGACTGATGGTCATCATTATAGCACAACCAAACTTGATTTCATTGTAATACTAAGAGGTGCAGGAAATGTGTCCCTGATACCCGTGAAATCAACTTGAATAATGTGGGTAAAGTAGCTTTCCCCGTTCAGTTTCGAGGGCACAGAACGAGGTTGTGTGAATGACACAGGCCAGGGGATCACCACCCACTTCATATACAGTATGTTATTCCTTTGGTGGAAAACAGACCATATTATTATGTTATATTATTATTAGTGAGCATGAACAGCTCTGCCCAAATAAAAAAACTAGAGTATCCAAAAAAGTATAAAGCCTGAAGCTGGTTCATATAGACAGTGTTATAAGGGACACTGAGACCAACCCCCGGGAATGTTCAGTAATGAGTACAGTATATGGGTACCTTTTATTTTTTCAGAGCTGATAACATTACTATAGAATAAAACGTATTTGGGTATAAAAACTCAATCAAATATGAGGGACGACAGATTCATTCTCCCATTCATTGTCACTGGATCAGCTCTGGACTTTATACCCGATGACATCACAAAGTGGTCTTAGTTATCTGGTTTCTGGCTTTGGCAGTAACTCATCTTCAAAATGATTGATTGGAATTCTCTAGGTCATGGAAATGACATTTAAATTCTTAATGTGGTTGGTGTTACCCTTTAAAAGGATGCAGGATCTAAATGCTGTATTTTCTACTAGGAGGACGAGGAAAGTAAACTTCACTTAATTGACCTATCTCAAGCCACGCCCCTTTTCCCCAAAAGGAAGCACCCGTTGTGATTGGAGGATCAAGCCAAGAGGGAGGTGTTTGAGATAGGTCAATTTCTACTTGTGTATGTGGTGAGTACATCTTCTACGAGGCTGTTGGTACAGTATTACTTTAACAAGGACATGGAAATCCTCTCACCTCACATAGATTGAACCGGTCTTATACAAGTTGCCATGCCTGTGTTCACACCACAAGGGGCAGAGTGGCTTAGTGTGTGTGAGTGAGTGAGTGAGTGAGTGAGTGAGTGAGTGAGTGAGTGAGTGAGTGAGTGAGTGAGTGAGTGAGTGAGTGAGTGAGTGAGTGAGTGAGTGAGTGAGTGAGTGAGTGAGTGAGTGAGTGGGTGAGTGGGTGAGTGGGTGAGTGGGTGAGTGAGTGAGTGAGTGAGTGAGTGAGTGAGTGAGTGAGTGAGTGAGTGACTGACTGACTGACTGACTGACTGACTGACTGACTGACTGACTGACTGACTGACTGACTGACTGACTGACTGACTGACTGACTGACTGACACACACATGCCTGCTGTGATAAATTATCCTTCATCTGAATGACATGACGTGTAGGTCTACAGGAGAGATCTCACCCGTCAAGCTGTCATGGGATATCATAGAAATGTCATGCCAAAATGAAGTGACAGATGACTAATACCGTAATACATTACGTGGTTCTAAGCTCAGGTGTTGCAGCTGCCTCTCTCCTAATCCGTGAGATAATGAATGATCTATTACAGTGGGCCTATTTGTTGATAGAAAAGTATTACACCATCAAAGATAAGGATGAGCACACGATAGGCTTAGAATAGATATCGATCGGCTCTCGCTCCAGGGACCTGTCTCTTAAGGATCTCACAGAGGGGATCTGGGCCCTCTTGTTTCTGAGACACTAAAGACTGAAGTGGAAATACTATTTTAAGAGACAATGTTCCTTTCAAGACGAATCACAACCCCATACCTGGTGCCCTACAGATACTGTTGCTCTGAATGAGTCACACTATAGGTGACGTATAATGAAAAATGTATTTTGCCTTGTCTTTGTATGCGTTTGTCAGTCTGACATGTTATTTAGGTGCTGGTGGGAACATGACATAATGTAATCCTTACTGTTTGCCAGGGTCTGAAGTCCTCGGTGTAAGTGCTGTTGCATAAATACTCTATATTTATGATAATTAATTGATTCATGATTGATTTCTTAATTTCATGTATAAAGTAATACATAGATAAATAATGTGATGTCTAAAAATCTCACAAGAGTGTGTTACATGTAAGAGTGGAAATTACAGAACTGGGTCTCTCTCTAATGGACTGCAGGTGAGCAGATGTCTCATGCTGCTCCCAAATATTTAATTGAAGTTACAATTATTGACGCCTGAAGTCAAAGCATACAGTCAAAATAACTCATAAGGACTCAATAACCTATTTCCTGACAAGCGGCCAACAAGGTATTTTATTTCATTTGAGAAATGCACTTTGTTTCATGTGCACGCTAAGCACCATTGTATTTAATATATTTCAAACCATGTGTAATTTGCTGATGCATTTTGTACCTGTCTTCATTCACAAATATAGTTATTGCGGCGTGAGTGAATGAATGAATGAATGAAAACTTTATTTAACAGATTGCAGAATGGGTACAATACAGTACGGCTCAATACATACAATTGTTAAGGGGATGCAGACCTGAGAAAGACGTTTGTCTTGTTTCCATCAGGGTCCCCCATTTTCAATTCATATAGACATATATGACATACATGACATACAGATAGTCAGTACTGCTACATCTATACATTTATGACATACCAGATTTGCAAATACAGTACTGTTTGTGATACAGAAGGAGTCAAGAAAAGGGAGTATATACATTTGACGTAGAAACTGTACATTGGAGGAGGTTGGGTGGGGGGGGTTGGGTACATTGGGATATTGACAACCATACTGGGTAATTTACATTGGAGGTGGTTGGGGGGGGGGGGGGGGGGGGGGGGGCGGGGGGCACACTGTATAAACAAGTAACACTGTACATTGAGGGGGGGGGAGGAGGAGACACTGTACAAACAAACACAATTGTACATTGAACTATTGACAAAACCATACTAGGTAAATGACTGTACATTGGAGGGGGTTGGGTTAGGATATTTACAGGGGCCAGTGTTGAATTGCAGTCTCCCGTAGGTGTCCCTTGAGAGAGGTTTTGAAAGTGGGTAGTGATCCACATTCCTTTACAGCTTTGGGTAGGGCGTTCCACATTGATGTGGCATAATTGCGAAACGTGTTTAGTCCCTTATTTGAGCCGAATCTGGGTTTAACATGATTTGTGGAGCTCCCTCTGGTGTTGTGATCGTGGTATTCACTGACCTTTGGGAAGTATTTTGACATGTACATGGGTACCTTGGTCGTGTAGTGTATCTTGTAGACCAGGCCCATTGCAAGTTGTTGTACTCTGTCGTCTACTCTAAGCCATCCTAGGTTGTCAAAGTGGGCAGGGGTGAGGTGGGTTCTAGGAGTAAGGTCAAGCAGTAGTCTGACCAGTTTGTTTTGAGATGTTTGTAATTTTGTTTTTAGCGCCTTTGAGGTGCTTTGGTACCATGAGGTGCAAGCATAGTCGTAGTACCCCTGAATGAGTGCTCCTGCCAGAGTCTTCAGGGTGTTCTTGTTTACCAGAGAGGAGATCCGGTACAAGAATCGAGTTCGTTGGTTGACTTTTTTTATTACATTGGATGCCATTTTGTCACAGGAGAGATTAGCCTCTAGGATGGAACCCAGGTAGGTAATTTCATCTTTCCTTGTGACAATATTGTCACCCACTGTAACTGAGAAGCCGTCGGTCTTGCTGAGTTTGTTATTTGAACCGAAGAGAATGGACTCT
The DNA here is from genome assembly GCF_963971535.1 of Notolepis coatsorum. Lineage (NCBI taxonomy): Eukaryota > Metazoa > Chordata > Actinopteri > Aulopiformes > Paralepididae > Notolepis > Notolepis coatsorum. The sequence goes on along the minus strand of NC_140169.1, from coordinate 168,622,486 downwards.
GTTTTGCCCATGTGTAATGATAGTTTGTTATCAGCGAGCCATATGCAGATTCTGCCTAGTTCCGAGCTGAGGGTTTTTTCAACCTGTAACTTGTTCTTGTCAGAGACCAGCAGGGCTGAGTCGTCCGCAAACAGGAACAAGTTGCAGTCACAAGCTGACGACATGTCATTTGCATAAATTAGGAACAGTAGCGGTCCTAGTATGCTTCCTTGTGGAACACCACAGCTCACTGTGAGGGGGGGGGATAGGGTACCGTTTACCTCCACCATCTGTTCCCTCCCCTCAAGGTAGGATTGCATCCAGCTCACTGATAGACTATCAAAACCAATTGCTTTTAGCTTGTCAATCAGAATGGAGTGATTGACCGTGTCAAAGGCCTTTTGTAGGTCCAGCATGACCATGCCGCAGTATTTGCCTGCGTCCACCTCTTGTTTGATGTGGTCATTCAAATAGAGAAGGCATGTGTCAGTGGAGTGGGATGTTCTGAAGCCAGATTGGAATTCGTAGATTAGATTTTTTTCCGCTAGGTACTTTTCGACCTGTTCGTAGACTATTTTTTCCATGACTTTCGAGATGGAGGTGAGAATAGAAACAGGGCGGTAGTTGCCTGGGTCTAATTTGCTGCCCTTTTTGTGCAGAGGGGTCACCCTCGCAGGGAAGGGACAAGGCGGTGTGGATGAGCCACAAGACTTAAAGGCCAACTTGCAGGTTAAACCCTATAAGTTATGGGTAGTTTACATCATTGGTATCTAATTTAATTATAAAAAAAAATCCATTTGACGCCGGAAATGCCACTCAGAAAGGGTTAAAAAGGTCCATGCACGAATAACATGCACGGAGCAAGTCAAAAAGCTTATCAGACGCTAGCACGGCCGTGACGTCACTCGAGGCAACATATGCCTTATGCCCGTCCGGGTCATAGTACTACTGGCTATATGGCTCTTAGCAATATGGCTACTGTTGTGAACCATTTTAGATCGGGGCTTGTAAAAGAGTTTTGGGAACGAGTAAAATGTGCAGGTCCTCTTCCAGTCGCGGCCTGTACATTCTTCTCCATGGGGGGCGCTATACCAAAAATTTTGCAAACATGTACCACGCATTGGCGAATATTTAATTAGGTACAACTATCACCATTGCCATCAATCAATATATGATCACAGTCAGTCAAATGCAGCAACCAACAAGTACTGTGTGAGTGAAGAGCTGTGTCTTTGCCCATTTCCGCGTCGAACAGCCTGCAAACTACCTGGCGTTCCTATCGCCCTGCTCTAAGACAAACTCTAACCTTAACCAACTTTGAAAGAGTGCCTAAGCTTAACCGTCGAAAGAACTTGCCGTCACGCTCTAAGACAAATAGCTGCATCACAACAACACAACAGCTAGCATAGAGACTATCTACTGTAACTAACCAGAAACTGGCGTTGGCCAATCAGAGAGAGCGTCTCCGCGAAATGCGGCTACGGAAAAAACTGACGTCGGCCAATCAGAGAGCGTCTCCGAGAAATGCGGCTACGGAAATTATAGACGCTGCTTGCCAGACCGCTTCAAAACGCGCCCGTGTTCCATCATAATACATCATATTTCAACGCACAGCGCGTTGATTGGCTGCAACGGATACAGCGATAAAACAGTGCACGGCGTGCACACGCACTCAAAGCCCTATTGCGTCTAGCCCGAGAGAAATGCGGCTAGGAGAAATGCGGCTACGGTAACGGAACATATTCTCTATCAGACAGTGAGTCACTTCCTGTTCAGGAATACGATTATTTATATTTGATATATTAACGTTATATTGTGCATTGGAAACACAAACATACTTAAAATGAGTAAATATTATTCATTTTAAACATGTTTATATTATTTATAGGGCTATAAAACAAAAACAAAAAAAATATTTCTTATTCTTCTCTCTTTTAACCAGGGTTAACCAGGGGGGGGGGGGGGCGGCGCCCGAGCGCCCCTAGTGGCGAGCCGCCACTGTCCTCTTCTCAGACCTGTGGGGCAAAGCACTGCACACGCATCATGCAAGCTAGCAAGCTACATGTCGCGGCATGTTGATGCGATAGCCCCTTTAGCTGCACTCGGCGGCTACCAAGCTAAGCTAAGCTACGTTAGCTACTAACGTTGTATACACAATATGTACAACGACACAATGATCAAACACCTTATAACTCCTACTATTGTCGTGTCCATAAGTTCCCTGGCAGAATACTTGTGAGGACAAAGGTATACAAAGAGGAGAGAACCATTTTAAATCGGGCATTCATGCCGGCTAGCAAGCTACATGTTGATACTATAGTAGCCCCCTCGGATAGCACTCGGTGCATCACAGTCACAAAACGGGCTACCATGATAGCTATTAGCTGACTAACGTTACAAGCTCAAACACCTTATAACTACTACTATTGTCGTGTCCATAAGTTCCCTGGCAGAATACTTGTGAGGACAAATGTATACAAAGAGGAGAGAACCATTTTAAATCAGGTGATGTTAGGAGTTTCGAGAATGCTGGCTACCAAGCTAGCTAACTTAGCTACTAACGTTATAAACACAATATGTACAATGACACAATGATTTACATTATTACAAATATGGTAACGTGGTTGTGGCTTTTACAAATAGTGGTTAGCTTTAGAGATGAATGGCTATGATCACGGAGCAATAGTGTTAGGTGAAACAGAGACTAGCTCCTCGGCTAGTAGTAACAAGAAGGCTCTCTGCTTCCTGCCGTCTGCCTGTGAGTCTCAGAGCCCCTGCTGCCCTGTACCCAGTGTGACGTCATCATTAAGATGACACACGCACGCTATGAAACCATGGATTAAAATATGCATGTGCGTGGAGGTTGTGGTTTGGTCGACAAAATGTTTGATAAAAACGCTAAAACTGGGTCAATTTCGAGAGAAAAAAATTCCCCCTCTTCATGAAAGTCACTGTTGCCCTAGTTACATTGTTTATTGAACAAAAATACAACCTGCAAGTTGGCCTTTAAAGCACAAAGATTAAACGCCCGTTTATAAGGAAGCGAGATGTGTCTGTGTTGTCGTGAAGAGGGCTACACTCAGATTAACAAGCCTAAACAAGCTGCTCAAAATGAATGAATGAAATATTTTTTATTTAAAAACAAAAATATATCTGTTAATTTGACTATACAAAAGATAATAAAAAAGACAACAAAAAGAGAAACAGATAAACAAATCATAATTTACCCTGTTAGAAAAAGGAGTAGGAAGAATTATTTTTAACTCAAATTATATGATTTTATTCTATTCTATTTATATAAATATACATATAAATATATAATATATATATACTAAATAAATACCATATTATATACATAATTTCTTCTACTATAACTTCCTCTTCCAGATACCCTTTAAGAAATATTTGTTGTACATCTTTTTAAGTTTATTTATTTATGTTTGTACTCTGTTTTAGCTCTAACTCCAGAATGTTCCACAAGTCCACCCCACAGATTGACATGCACATACTTTTAATTTTGGTTCTGACACTGAGTTTTTTATTTATTTTTTAGTTTAGCTCTCCTCTCAGATTATAGCCACCTTCTCTTTCCCTGAATTTTTTTGTATATGTTTTGCCAACAGGTTATTTCTGTCTTTGTACATGATTTGTTATTTATGATCCAATATTATCTGTTTAGTTTTCCCTAGAATTCCAATGCATTTTGCCAGTTTAGCTCGGACATGGCTTACATGGGGTTTCCAGCTTATTTTGTGGTCTATGAACACTCCAAGAAATGTATTCTCATAAACTCTTTCTATGTGTTTAATGTTTATCATCAGGTTTACCTGTACAGGTGTTATGTTTTCCAAACAGTATGATCGTCTGCAAACAAGAAAGATTTCTGTATTTTTGATACATTACATATATCGTTTATGTATAATATAAAAAGTGTGGGCCCTAATACTGACCCTTGTGGTACCCCACAAGTAATATCCATATAGTTTGATTTATGTTCACCTATTTGCACAAATTGTTTCCTGTTTCTTAGATAGCTCCTCATCCAGCTCAACCCAATCCCCCCAATACCATACTTTTCTAATTTATTGAATAATATATCATGATCAGTGGTGTCGAAAGCTTTTTTTAAGTCAATAAATACTCCAATAGCAATTTTTTTGTTGTCGATACAATTTGTGATTTCTTCTGTTAATTCCATGAGTGCCAATGACGTTGATCTGTCCTTTCTGAATCCATATTGACTGTCTGTCAGCAGGTTGTGTTTTTCAATAAATCTGTCTAGTATTTTGGAGAATTGGGAAAGCAAAGACATTTTTGTGAATTTGTGAAATGGTGTCTATCTCCGGTTTTAAACAGTGGTATAACTTTTTTTATTTTCATATTGTTGGGGAATTTACCAGATTAAAATGACAAGTTGCAGATGTGTGGGTTAGTGGCTTTGCAATTCCTTCAATAACTGCTTTTAATGTTGTCATGTCTATGTCGTTCCAGTCAGTCAGTGGACATTTTATTTTAGCATTTTCTTACGGTCTCTGTGACTTCTTTTTCATCCACTGCTGCCAAAAAGATTGTATTTATATTTCTGTCCCCGCTATCCTCAACAGCCCCACCTTCTGTTGTCTTGATTTTTGCTGCCAATTCTGGTCCCACATTTACGAAGAATTAGTTAAAGCCATGAACCACATCCTCCATATTATTTATAGTCCTGTCATTCTCTGTGAAGTAATCCGGGTCATTTGCATTTTTATTCCCGTTTCTTACAGGGGCGTCGTTCTGGTATGGCAAGGTATGGCACTCGCCATACCTTGACAAATAACAATTTTAAAAATATATATAATTTTTTAATGTTTTTATTACAATTTTTTATGTTGATTTAGAATTTGAATGTCAACATTATGAACGAAGCTTCGAACTATTCGGTACAGCCCTAGCATGTTTTGATATTGTCAATTATCTCACTTTTACTAGGTGACTTTTACTGTGACTAACTGAAATATGCCACACAAAAAAAGGAAAATGGACATAGGGACGTTTTTTAATCAAAGGGCAGCAGAGACAAGTGATACAGGGACACAGGTAAGGTCTTACAATGGCTTAGTGATTATAACAGTGCAGTTCAGCATTCAGTAACCCATACTTTTTGTGAACGTGTTTTTGATACTACATTCTGTTGAACACACACCTCAAAACCGTACCTAAGGGAAATTGGCTCAATTGCAAGAAAAGTAATAGACAGTTATGATATTACATTCTGCATAATTCGTATGCAAAATATTGTGGTTCCCTGCTTTAGTCTGTTGACACATTTCTATACAAAAAATGCTTGTGTAGTCCTGTGTCATACCTAAATGTCATATAACTGATTTGTATAGAAACAACTCACCAAAAGTGACTATTGCACAACTGATTTGAAAAAAACCTTGCCTTTTACTGAAACGACGCCACTGGTTTTTTATAATACCATATACACTCCATACACCTTTAATGTTGTTTTTATTTTTCTCCAATATTTTATTATATATAGACAAAATTATTGCCCTTGATGATAAAATAAGATACGGTTGACCTTTATTCATTTTATTCTTTATTCATCATGACATTTGGGTGTCATTGGGAGTAGGAGAGGAGAGGTACAGGCAGGATAGTAAGAATAAAATGTAGAATAAAACTGCAACTGGTTCTCTGTGATCTCATTTAACATTTTAGTCATTTAGCTAATGCTTTTGTCCAAAACGACTTACAAGTTCTGTACAACGATTCAATAATATCACCATGCGCTTATGTATAGCCCACATAAATAGCCAACACAAGGGCGGCTACCATGTAAAAACATATACAATAATCCATACTAAATCCTGGTATACATAAACAGATTATCAATACATATAAATGTATGTATGCAAATGTGATTGAAGGTGTGAATATATGAGTAGTTAATCAGTTCACCAGTTCTCCAGCAGTTAACCAAGTCAATCCTTGATTGATTGATTGAAAACTTTATTAACAGATTGCAGAATGGGTACAATACAGTACAGCTCAATACACACTATTGTTAAGGGGATGCAGACCAGAGAAAGACTTTCATCTTGTTTACATCAGGGTCCCCCATTTGTCCCCTTGCCCTTGGTTGTGACACTGGCTACTACAAACTGGGAAAACGAGCAGCCTATTGCACACGTTGGAGGACCCTTCCTGTAGAGAGGGAATCTGTGTTGTCTGACCAGTCCAGTTTATTGTTCATATTATGAATTTGTCGGCGTCCACCACCTCCACCTTCTCCAAATCCTCCCCTCGGCTGGTGATGGGAGTTGGGGGCCTCTTCTTGATCCGCGGTAGTCCACCACCAGCTCCCTTGGTCTTGCTGATGTTGAGTTGGAGGTTATTGTTGTCGCGCCACCCTACAAAGCACTCCACCAGCGATCTGTACTCAGCCTCATTGTCATCCATGAGGTAACTGACAATGGAGGAGTCATTCTGTAGATGGCATGTACTGTACCTGAGTTGAAGCAGAAGTGTAGAGGGTGAACAGGAAGAGTGACAGCACAGTTCCTTGGGGGGCGCCGGTGTTGCTCACCAGCACATCTGACCGGCTGCCCTGCAGTCTTACGTGTTGTGATCTGTTAGTGAGGTAGTTAGTGATCCAGGCCACCATGCCATGGTCCGTGGAGAAATCGAAGGACATAAGTTCCAGGGACCCCTCAACAGCCTGCTGCTTATAGCCAGCCATGCCTGGCTGCTTATGTCACATTGGAGGCACAAGAAATAAATGAGCTTTGATTAATCAATTAGCTGTGCTTTTGGAGCCAGGGACACTTACCTAATGTACTGCCTAGTTTCTAAAAGTGTTTTACTCTTGGTGTGGGGTATCCAGGCAGGGACGGACACAATTAAATAAAAATTGGCGTGTCCAATACAAGGGAAGAAAGATACATAAGCAAGTCATCCGAAGGGTGTTTGCAATCTCAGATTAGGATAACAACACAAACTGATCTCACTTCCCGAAGCCACGTGCAGCAGTTTAGTCTCTGTACTCAAGCTGTTGTGGAAGGACAGCACATTCACTGAGAGACATTATACTACATCAGGGTAAGACATTTTAAGTCATTTAGTAAAATCTTTAAAACTGAGACTTGACTGCTGACTGATCAGCTGACTTGATTAAGGGGCGTGTTTAAAGCGGCCATTTTGTTTTTGTTGTTAAGTGACCCATTAAAGGCCAGGTGTTAGACAGAACTAATTAGTGAAGGAGATTTAAAGGCTTGCTGGCATAGCGTTAGCGAAGCGTCGAGAAACGAAGAGGAACAAAGAGAGGAGTTTTCCTGGAGTTCTCCGCAGAGGGATCCACCGATCCACCCAGTGCTAAGTACACCATAACCCTATATTCCCCTCCCTACAACCTTCTCCCTGCCACTCTTAACACCACAATGTGCTTCATACCTATATCCACAATCTGCTCCTCCAGAACAGATTCAACCCATCCACGCCAGTTTGATAGCAACCCGGCTAATCTCTCCTACCCTCCTACAGCCACTAATACACCTGTCACAGTACGTGAAGGCTTATGGAATTGTCAATTAGCAGTCAAGAAAGCTGACTTCATTACTGCCTATGCCCATAGTCAAAATCTGCAGCTCCTGGCTCTAACTGAGACCTGGATAACTCCCAATAACTCATCAACACCTGCAGAATTATCTACAAACTATAACTTCACTCACACACCTCGACCCTCCAGACCCCTCATGACATCTCCTTCATGGGCTACAAACGTAACACCACTCCCAGAACTGTCACTCTCCTCCCTCGAATATCATGCAGTATCTGTCTCTAATCCTTTCAATCTCACCATTGTTACACTCTATCGCCCTCCAGGTCCCCTCGATCACTTCGCAGATGAGCTGGACATGCTTCTAAGCTCCTTACCGGAAGATGGTACCCCTCTTCTTCTATTGGGCGACTTCAACCTGCCTGACTCATCTCAGTCGGTCCCAGTGGTCTCCCTCCTACAACAATTTGACCTGACTCCCACTGCCATGCCTCCCACCCACAAAGCAGGCAACTCCTTGGATCTCATATTTTCCCGTAACTCCAGCATCATTAACACCACGGTAACTACCCTACATGTATCTGACCATTCCTTCATATCCTTCTCACTAACTCTCATGCTTAACCGGAAGGTCTTCATCCCAACTCAAACTGTCTCACTCAGACGCAACCTGCCCTCCCTATCCCCCTCCACCCTCTCCTCTGACATAATATCCGCTCTACCTTTGAGTGACACCTTCTCTGCTCTCCCCACAGAGATGGCAACCTCCACCCTCCTCTCAGCCCTTGCAACCTCCTTCGACAAGCTCTGTCCACTCGTTGAGAAACCTGCCCGCCGTTCCCCATCCAGTCCATGGCTGACGGATGCAGTGAGAGAACAAAGACAGGTCCTGAGAGTGGCTGAGAGGAAGTATAGAAAGTCACGCCTCACTGCTGACATCGACACATATCACAACCTCCTGTTAACATTCTCCAAAACCATCACGAATGCCAAAGCTTCTTTCTTTCACCATAGGATCGAGGCCTCTGCCAAGAATCTTCGCAAACTGCATGCTATTATGTCCTCCCTCCTCACTCCGCTCCACCCCCTCCTCCCTCATCTTTTTCTGCAGAAGACTTTGCGATCTTCTTTGAGGAAAAAGTGGAGAACATCCGCAGCTCCTTCTCCCAACCCCCACCCATTCCAAACACTGAAACGAGAACCTCATCCTTCACTCTGTCATCTTTCTCTCCTATTACAGAAGCCGAGACCCTGACACTGGTAACGTCAAACCGTCCGACTACATGCCAGCTGGACCGGCTACCCTCCCCACTCCTCCAGACCATAGCACCGGACATCCTCCCATTCCTAACTGCAACCATCAACTCCTCACTCAACTCGGGGGTGGTCCCCACCTCCCTAAAACAAGCCAGAGTCACGCCCCTCATAAAAAAACCAACCCTGAACCCCACCATCATAGGCAACTATCGTCCTGTCTCTCTTCTCTCCTTCCTTTCTAAAACACTTGAACGTGCTGTATCCAACCAACTTACTGCTTATCTCTTACAGAATGACCTCCTAGACCCTAATCAGTCTGGCTTCCGGACTGGCCACTCCACAGAAACGGCCCTCATTGCGGTCACAGAGGCACTTCACTTAGCAAAAGCGAAAGGCCTCTCCTCTGTCCTGATTCTCCTAGATCTATCTGCAGCCTTCGACACAGTCAACCATCAGATCCTCCTCGCGGCCCTCGCAGGAATGGGAGTGGCTGGATCTGCGCTGACATGGCTGACATCATACCTCAATGACCGCTCCTACCAAGTGTCATGGAGAGGGACTCTGTCGGCCACCCGCCCGCTGCGGACGGGTGTTCCCCAGGGCTCGGTCCTAGGACCCCTTCTCTTCTCCCTCTACACTAAATCACTGGGTAACATTATCACGTCTCATGGCTTCTCATATCATTGTTATGCCGATGATACTCAACTCTTCCTCTCCTTCCCTCCCTCAGATATCCACGTCTCTGAGCGGATCTCGGCCTGTCTGTCCGATATCTCCGCCTGGATGACGACCAACCACCTCAAACTGAACCTAAGCCAAACAGAATTGCTCCACCTGCCGGCCAAATCCTCCCCCCTGATGACCTCTCCATCACAGTCGAGAATGCAGCTGTGACTGCGTCCCCCACCGCCAAGAACCTTGGTGTTGTCCTCAACGACCAGTTGAACTTCTCTGCTCACATCGCAGCGACAACCAGAACTTCTCACACAGAATGAAATGGGACACTTGATCTTTTTTTTCTTTGTTTTGCACAGTTCTGAAAACATTAAATGTTTAATATAGGCATGTAAAGTAAAAAAGGCTACAAAACTGGGACACTTTTCTTTACACAGTTCAGTGACATGTCTTGTTTATTTTTGCTATAAGATGATGTGATGTCTTTAGAAAGCTAAGAAAATCCTTGTTTCAATAGTATATGAAACTCAAAATGCCCTTTGTTATTAATGTTTCACATTTTGTTTATCATTTTGGAAATAAATTCTATTTGAATAAATGATATTTTTGAAAGCTAACCTCACCTTTTAATTGCCAAATAATAACATACACTCTTACCAGGGGTCAAAACAATGCCATTTACTCCTTTTTATATAGAAATAAAAATGTATATTATGCATAATTGAGTTTGGAATTTTGGCCCGGCCCTCCAACATATTTTCAGTTGCTCATTCGGCCCCCTGGGAAAAATAATTGCCCACCCCTGGTCTATATAGTGTGAATGGATTGATCATAAGGGAGTGAATAAGTCATTTTTCACTGGAAGGCATCTTTAATGAGCACCACTGTTTATAGCTGAATGGACCCAGTGAGGGAGAGTAGCACAGTGTGGATGTAACTCTAAATAGCCCCTGGCTCCAACCCAGCTATCTGAGAATGAGCACTGGTCTATAGCCTCTGCTTATCGAGTAGCTATAATGAATGGCATTTCGATCCCATTCTCTGTCCATCAGGCCATCCATTATTCACAATTAATACATGTTTAAAAAGCCCAGACCCCGTGATTCAGGCTCATATGCAACTGCGTACGGGCTACATATTAAACGATGAGGCCCACGGCTGTGACAGAGACATCATAATGTGCCCGACTGGAGTTCCAGGCTATTACATTCACCGGGAACCACTGCGGGTGGGTGGGCACATCGGCCATTGTGTGTCGACCGTCTTTGTTCCGACTGGAAGTGCACAAAAGACACCTCGTCCCGCGGCGACGCGCCATGGGGGCTCTCTAATGCGGGGCTCCAGTTGTGTTGTTTGATGTCCCACTATGGTTCCATGACAGCGCCGCCCGCGACGCCAGGGTTATGAAGTACGCTTTCTTTTAGGGGCAGGTGACGAAGCCGAGCCACGTTGTCCACGAAGGGGGGGGGGGGGGGTAGAAGACAGAGCTAGCTGTTGAGGCAAGGGGCTACGAGACAAGGCAATACAAAGCGCTGGTGCGATCCTCTCCCAGCGGAGCAGCGTTTCTGTCACAGTAGAGAGACTGTGTGTGGGTGTCATGATGAGACACATTGGCAGCTTAAACTAGGCTACTTCTAAAAAAAAAGTATTCCTAATCCTCACACATAATCTGCCGAACTGCTGAAATGGCTTCAGAACAGCATGGTGGGGGGGGGGGGGGGGGGGTTTGGGAAATTATGCTTCAAGGGCAACGAGGTTAGTTGACTTCTCTTAAACGGGGGAAACTCTAGTGTCAACAGAACTGTGGATCTAAATTGTAGGGTCTTCAAAGCATACAATACTTCTACACATACGATTGCACACGTGCTCAGACAAACACACACACACACACACACACACACAGGGGTGTAGCTCCAGATTCTGGGCCCCATGAAAGAATGTATTTGTAGGCCCCCAGTGAATGCGAGCGCGCGTATTTTTTTTGCCATTTTTTTATTGATTAAAACGCATAATATGTTTTTTACCTATACATTCGGATCAGCAGTTCAGCACCTGCACTGTTGGTGGGTGAGCCTAGTAAAGGATGTCACATTGCGTTCATCTTCAATGAATGGACCAATGCAATAGTCTACCAAAGCCCCCCCTCTCTCTATATATATCTCACACACACACACACACACACACACACACACACACACACACACACACACACACACACACACACACACACACACACACACACACACACACACACTTCAGAAACAAACATAGTATCAATGAGAGCATCAATAATACACCTGAGTGATGTCTAGTAAAAAAATAAAAATAAAAAATGTGGGCCCCCCCCCCAGTGCTGGGCCCTTGGAATCATCCTAAGCTACCCCCCCCCCCCCCCCCCCCCCCCCAGCTACGCCCCTGCACACACACACAAACACAAACACAAACACACACACACACACCATCTTTGTTGTGCCTGGTTCCCGCCCACCACCCGTCCCCATAAGCAGATGGCACAAGCCTGAGGAAGTATACACGTCAGTTTTGGGTGGGGAGAGAATGAACCACTAAATAAAAAAAGAAAGAACAGCGGAAGAAAATCCCACTCCTATCCCTCTGGATGCAGACATATGAGATTAAAGATGACTGCAAAAGGGATGTGCATGCGCCAGGTTGAACACACTGATGGTGAAGGACTACGAACCGCATTTGATCTCTCATCGCCTACAGATGTACAGTAGGGATGATGATGAGGAAGCATGAGCTACAAACAATTACCTTTGGCCGCCAGTGATGCTCCTATATTACATGTTAAATAATGTAGTGATTGGGAATGTAGTGGGGAAAACAACTGTAGGCCTGAGGCAGATAAGACAATAAATATAACCTGGCTCATCCAGGGAGGAATGACAACATAGAGAATACGCAGAAGCGGTGTGTTCGAAAGTAAATACACTCCACAGAGATGATTGACGTGTTTTAGATTTTCCAATGAGTCAACAGAAGGTGAGAGAGGGAGAGAGGGAGGGAGAGAGAGAGAGAGAGAGAGAGAGAGAGAGAGAGAGAGAGAGAGAGAGAGAGAGAGAGAGAGAGACAGAGAGAGAGAGAGAGAGAGACAGAGAGAGAGAGAGAGAGAGAGGGGGGGGGGGAATAAACATTACATAATGCAAAAGGCCCTGTCCTTCAGCTCAATAACAAGGTGCTACGCTACATTACCCCCTAAAGCTCCATTCTACCAGCAGCAATTCTCCCGGGGAGCAGGCACATTTGCGATACATTTATTTCAATATGGGACTTGCCAGATAAAATACCGCGCGGGAGTTTGATCGGCAGCACAAAATACACTGTATGTAGAAGCCTCTGTAGCTTAATCGCAGACAGGCCCTGTGTATCCGCAGAGCGCCCGAGCACTGCTTACACAGGGGCTTTAGCAAGTCCTTGTGAATGTTTTATCAGTAACCTGAGTTAAAGTTTCACAAAGCCGAAAGAAAAACGGTTCAATGATCACATCTGAGGGAAAGGAAAAGAGCTGTGCGAACACTCCCGTGTGGGTATATGATATTATTCCCAAGGATGACTTCCCAAGGATCAACATTTGTAACGTTTCATATGGAACTTGACTGTAAACGAGCAAAAATGCATGCATGCTGTTCACTCGGTTTTGTAATATGGGTTATCTTATCTGCGCAGATAATGCTTGCCACTCCTCCACTGACACTTAAAATGCATCTTTCACGGCTGTTCTGAAAGTGTGACTGAAAAAGTTTTTGAGCATGCAAACTATACTGTGAAAATCTGCCACCCAATATGTCGGCTCAGAGAATGGATCAAACGTGGGTTATGCAATTATTCACACAGCCTGTACATGAAAAAGCAAAGTAAAGAGCAAAGATCAGTTGATTTTCAAGAATTACGTGACATAAATAAACAAATTTCTTGAAAGCAATGCTGTAATCCTCCTCCGTTGAATCCTGGAAGATGTTCCTTTGCAATACCGTTGAGCCGAGAAAGTATGGATGGTTTACAAGGATTATGACATCCCCCTGTGACATGGGGGTGTATCTTCAAGAACCCTGACGAGAGTCTTCTTTGACATGGGGGTGTATCCGGAAGAACCCTGTCTTCTTTGACATGGGGGTGTATCTTGAAGAACCCTGACGACAGTCGTCTTTGACATGGGGGTGTATCTTGAAGAACCCTGACGAGAGTCGTCTTTGACATGGGGGTGTATCTTGAAGAACCCTGACGAGAGTCATCTTTGACATGGGGGTGTATCTTGAAGAACCCTGATGAGAGTCGTCTTTGACATGGGGGTGTATCTTGAAGAACCCTGACGAGAGTCGTCTTTGATATGGGGGTGTATCTTGAAGAACCCTGACAAGAGTCGTCTTTGACATGGGGGTGTATCTTGAAGAACCCTGACGAGAGTCGTCTTTGACATGGGGGTGTATCTTGAAGAACCCTGACGAGAGTCGTCTTTGACATGGGGGTGTATCTTGAAGAACCCTGACAAGAGTCGTCTTTGACATGGGGGTGTATCTTGAAGAACCCTGACGAGAGTCGTCTTTGACATGGGGGTGTATCTTGAAGAACCCTGACGAGAGTCGTCTTTGACATGGGGGTGTATCTTGAAGAACCCTGACGAGAGTCGTCTTTGACATGGGGGTGTATCTTGAAGAACCCCGGCGAGAGTCGTCTTTAAACACGTCTTGCCCCTCGTCTCTCGGGGGACACTGGGATCGACATCAGTGTTGATCGGGTTGAGCCGAGATGCAGCCATCAAACGCCTCGACGATGCCCTGTGTGTCCGTGTCCTTGAAGGCCGCTGCTGACCATTTTTATTGCGCTGGTCCTCTGGGCGTGACAATTCAATCAGGGTTTTTTTAATGGTGTCTCCATCATCTCCATCAAGACTTTGGCACAGCTGTCCATCGGCAGCGCTACTGAGGTGAATCGAACATTCTTCCCCCCCCCCCTCTTTATCCTGAGGGCTTTGTGACGGATTTTCAAGTCACAGATTCTGTTAGCAGCCATGCGAGCATCAATATCGAGCGCTGCACACTGCCTGCTCAAACACATTGTGAGTGAGTGTTTTAATCAAATGAAAATAAAGCAATGTGTACAGAAAGTGAATTATTGCACTCCCACTTAATCTCTAATGCACAGTAAACAACTGACGGTACGTCCCCGAGACAGCCTTGACGTTTACACTCGCCTGTTAAGTACGGTGCACAAACTAGTAATGTGATTAGCTTACTGTATAGCCTAGTTGTTAAATAGGCAAATTCACTTAGATTTTGATTTAAAACTCCCCCATCTCCCTACTGTACATCCCGCTATAGGGGTGTTTCGTTTCCCTCCATACGTCACAAAGGTTCCACTCTTCGTCAAGTGTGAGCAGCTCCAGCATTGGAGTATTGCCACGTTTGAAAGGTTTTCTTTAGCCATTACTGGAGAAGTGGGCTGTGTTTCCCCGGCTCCCTGGATAACCACCGTCAGCTGTCCGGTCCCAGGAGGCGGCGCCACGGCTAGGCGGGTAAACCGGAGCCCTCCTTCTGGTCTCTGGGTAATAATGGAATACAAGGCAGCAGCAGCACCCCCACTTGGGCCGCAAGATGAGGTGATTACATTGGCCAGACAGAAGAGGCAAAGCAAGGAGGCGAACACACCTCCATCCACGACTACATTTACATCCGTGGGTCGGCTTCTTCTTTTTGAAAGGGACACGCCTGAATACAGTACATGGATGCTCTAAATATTCCTACTGAATGTGGAGCGTTGATGATTTCACACCTGGCTGAATTCCATGTGCCTTTATCCTAATCCCCTATATGCCCTCACCCAGTGCACATCAGGCGTTATACAAGATCCATTTTAGCAACTTATGGAAGCTGTCTGCTGCTGTCTTATAAGCTGGCGGAATTTATTGCACCCCCCCCGACACACACACACACACATACATACATGCACCCTCTCACCACCCCATCCCCACACCCCCTCTGTTTGCAGGGCAAAGCTGATCTAATTCCCCTTTCTTATCAATACATAAGCCATGATAATGAGCTATGCCAAATTCCCAAGATGAATATGCAAGGTTTTCCTCTCCGCAGGCATTGTAAATAAAATGGAGCCAGCATTAATCGAAATGATAATGAAATACCTTGTGGAGATTAAAAGATGTGGCCCACAGCAACCTTGGAGAGATCCAATCATTTAGCACGATATCAGAACACATGACTCACAGAGGGGGAGAAAGAGAGAGATATATACAGTAGGTGAGGGTGAACCCCATAGGAAAGACTGTAAAAGAATAAAATAGGGGAAACAGAAGGGCTACAGTGTATGGTATGTATAAAATATCACATTGCAGAAATAAATGTGATTATATTATTGTGATATGACTTTTCAAGGTTTAGAATCTACAGCTATAACAGTAGGACATTGTGAGAATACATTTACCTCTTATGTAAGTGCAAGCCATATGGCATCACCCCATCTCCTGTTGGAATTCACTACTCGTACTTCTCGCTTTATGTATACGTATTCTCACAATGTAACAAAAAAAAAGCATAATGTAGTCTTCTTGAAATGGATATGGTCTTATTCCCACTGTAATATCAATATTAAATGCAATGTGTTGTTCAGCCCTACTTCACATGTATCTTGATATGGATGAAAAAAGGAGTTAGTGTGTACAGGGATTTCAGGCAACGGCAGTGTGCCGAGTGTTTTGACTAGTCCAACTGTAATACGGTCTGCTCTGCTGTTACTGAATCTTCCTTTATGCCTCCCTCAGGCTATTGAATGTATCCGCTTAAATCCAACTATTCATACCCTTCCCGGCAAACATTTGACATTTTAGCCTATATTTTACATTTGATTTTACAGTGTTTAAAGTACCGGACCCACAGCCAATAAGTCTTTAGGCAAGAATAGTTCTCAAGAACCAATGTCAACAGATATTCATTATGAAGCATCCACGGGACATTACATTCACACAGACAACAACAAAAATGAATAGCCAACATAATAGCTCTGATAACCACAGGACATAGGCTATATAGTTGCCTCCCCTCCAGCACAGGAATACTATCAGATTTTCTACTGACTATAGAATTTGAGGCTGTGTGGTGTGGGTCTAGCAAGGTGGGATTTTGTCTCATGTATATTTCAGGCAATGGGTATGTATTCTAAATATGAGCTTAAAGGAACACGTCAACATTATGGGAAATGCACTTACTGTCTTCTCAAGAGTCAGACAAGAAGATAGATACCAATTTCCTCTCTGTGAATTCAGTAGAAAGCTATCTGACTTGTAGCCTAGCTTAGCACAAATGAATGTGCTCCCAGAGTTTTAAGCTATAGGCTAGTGGTCAGTATCCGCTTCCATTAATTTGTGCTAAGCTAGGCTACAGTAGCTTGCAGCCGGATAGCTTCCTACTAAATGCACAGAGAGGAAATGGGTATTGTCTGACTCTGGAGAAGACGGTAACCACATTTCCCATAATGTTGACGTGTTCCTTTAAGCTCATATTTAGAATACATACCCATTGCCTGAAATATACATGAGACAAAATCCCACCTTGCTAGACCCACACCACACAGCCTCAAGTTCTAAAGGTGAACTCTCTTTTCTGTGAAAGAGTTGTGGCCAGGCTATACTATACTTAGCAGTGAATGCCCCATGTAAACAAAGCATTACCTACTCTCTCACTTCCAAGCCTATACCTTCTTCTCTCTTACTGTACGCTGACCGTATTCACATGCAAGCAAATATTCAATTAATATTCAGGGTATTTGCATATTCAGTCAAATGTTGTGTTAGCATAGGCCTATGTAAACATCATATCCATTTACAATAGAGGCCTTGCGTGGAATGTTTGTGTGGTTGTCTTTCTTCCAGCATGGCTGCCGCCTGTAACCATTGGAGACCACTTTCAAAAGAAGATGGCCAGCTTCTGTGCAGTAAGTAAAACATTGTTCCACTGTGACTTGTTTATAATACCTAGTAATAAAAAGCGTATTCAAATCTTAAAAAAAAATGTATTTCTCTTATATCAACCCATTGCAACCGTTGTTTTGCACATAGCATAGTAATAATGAATACTGGGATGTTGATGATTGGGATATGATAATGTATGTGATCGAGTGGGAGGTGGGGGGGTGGGGGGGTACGGCACATGCTCAGATCACATTGGTTGAGTGTCCAAAGCGAATGGAAATGCAGACAAGTTTGAACTGTGCATGTGTTATTATACACCGCAATTCTTCACAGGATAATAAGACACACACAATATATGACGGCAGTGACATCTCCGCCAGTTTACCCTCCTGGACATTAACCAGGATAATGATCTACCGTATAATTTGGAATACTATGTACGTGTGTGTAAATTATATAATGTAATGTGACTGCCTATTATTTTTTCTCATTTGGATATATAAAAAACTGTACTTTTATTTTATTTTTTATTTGTTATATAATTTTTATTTTTATTAAATTATAATGTCAAATATTGTAAGGAAGGGGTAGGGCTTGATACATTGTTTTACTTCCCCCTGTTCCTTCTCGAACACTTATTGTAATGAAATAGTCTTTGACTATTTACCTTTTTGTTTTTTAAACTTGTTTTATGTTTCTATGTTCGAGACAAATAAAAATCAATCAATCAATCAATCAATCAATCAATATATAAAAGTCACGATTGGATCGACACATCTACCTGTAGGTGTGCCAGCTGTAAACCAAGCCAAGTGTATTTGTCACTAAACACTTCCCTACTGGTCCTGAACCTGCAATATTAATGTATTATAATGGTTTTTGGGATAATTTACCTTCTATTGTCCAACTATATCCAATTATTCAACCTATTTGAACAACCTATTTCAACCTGTATTAGCAAATTACAATAAACATGCTACAGTATGATTAGCAAACAAACCGCAAGTTCTGCTTTAATTTAGATTTTGAATTGATTAAATTGACCACCAACTGCCTAAATGTAGACATATCGTTTTTGGACTACTATACAGTAGTGTTGTAAAAAATATCGAAAAATCGATACATATCGATTCTGAATATTTAAAACGGTGTCAATACTCATTTCCCGAAATATCGATATTAAATTATTTATAATTTTTCTTTTTAAAATTTGTATAAGGAAGTTGCATTGTTCATTTCAATACCTGTAATAGTACAGTAGTCCACACACACACACATGTGCATTCAGTTAAGTCGG
>NC_140169.1:168483796-168598796 GCF_963971535.1 Notolepis coatsorum | reverse complement strand
TGCATAGATACATAGATATATATGGAAATTATATAACAATATATGATCAAGTTCAACACAATATATTTAGATCTGAGAAAGCCACACTGTGCATCACAGAACTCGGAAATGTATTGGGATTGTGAATTAAAGCCACATAAAGCCAGATTTTACCCCCTGCCCCCTATCCCTCAAAAGGCTGTGCCTTTTTCCAGGTCGCCATTGTAAATAAGAATGTGTTCTTAACACTTTCAGCGCCACGCCTGGTTTTCCGTTTTACCGCTTGAATGCCACCATCGGCGCCAATGTTAACGTTAATATCGCCTAATCTATGTTTTAAATTATGGCTATGTGTCTAATCTGCCCATCGCATTATCAAAGACTATTTTCCAGTCAGTGCTGTGAAGGCAGATTGTTTTTTTATCGCGTCGTTGCCGTTTCAGAGCAGTTAGAAAAGCCCCCGTTTTGATATAAAAAACAGCTCATTCTGGAGCATTCTATGAAAATCGTCTTTTAGTGGAATATTCCACAACGTTGATATTCGTCGGCCTTTTTATGAATCGTTTTCAAATAAACGCTAGATGATCAATATTATACGTGCACGCACGCACATTACGGCCGCGCACTGATAATCGCCCCGTTGATTTCCTCTCGGACTTTTACAGTGAAACCGAAAGAAGACATTTCACAAAACAGCTTATAACTTCATCAAACTTACTCTGATTATCCTACCACTGATAACATAGAGTCCTTACCTGACATCAGATGGTATCCAACTGGTATATTCCAATTCCTGATCACCATTCGAAAAAATCGATACGTGTATGGATCCAACGCGATACAGTAGAACTCCATGATCCGCGGGGATCTGAGGCTCCAGAATGAACTCTAGTAACCCCGGCTGGATCAGTGAACTGGAAAATGTGGAGTACCGGATTTTTTTCCCCATTCATTTTCATTGAGTCCATTCCAAAATCACTTATGTCATCTGGGAGACGACAGGGGGCGCTTTTTTCCACAGTGATCGTCGGCGCCCCTCGGCTATACTCGGGTGATGCAATAATTTTTCAGATCGCAAAAAAAATAAATAAAAAAAAATCAGAGAAATCTCGTGAGTGGCTAGCAACCACCTATAAAAAAACACGAGAAATCTCATGAGTGGCACTGAAAGAGTTAACTGACTTACCTGGTTAAATAAATGTTAAATAAAAAAACAGTTTAATCAGGCTCCTAATTGTATGCATAAGTAGCAGGACACAGTCCTCCATATCCATTTGATTGTTTATACGAAGCGATTAGTATAACTTAAACTTGATCCTTTGTAGACAAAAGTGGTAACACCTTACACTTGGTATTACACTTGACTAAAAAAACAAACCTTCTTATTGTCTTTTTGACTATTATGTACCTTATTACTACAGTATGCTACACTACTACTACCTATCATGCGAATATGTATACTACTATGTATTCAGTGTAACAGTGTGTAACACTCAAGTTTGACACTATTTGACAAACAATGCTTTTAGCTGCCAGAGGTGTAGGCCTACCGCTCCTGCTTACTTACAATTACTTTGTAAGTAATTTTGGATACAAGTGTCAGCTAAATGACTAAATGTAAAATGTAAATGTAATACCCACTTTTGATGTCTAAACTACCAGTGATGCCACTAACGGGTTACTAAGTAACGCGTTATTGTAATCTGATTACTTTTCCCCGAAAATAGTAATCTAACGCGTTAATCTTTACAAGCCAGTAATCTGATTGCAGTTACTTGTCCAAGTGGCTGTGCGTTACTATTTCGTTACTATCTCATCATAATGCAGGCGGAATGCAGTATTTTCTTTCGTTTTCGACAGTCAAATATACGTTTGGAGAGCTTTTCCTTGTATTGGGGAGTGACGTCACAGCACGCAACCTCGCGTGTTGATCCATGCTGGTGGGCGCGGCTGTTATTGTTATTATCAGGCTGACCTAAACTGCGAGCTAGCAGGGAGACGCTTGCGCTGGTTACGCTTTCTTGCACTGGAAGTTCACTAGTCTACTTAGCGTTTGTGTCAGCTAAGCCGGGTGAAAAAAACATTCACTTTGCGGAGGAAACAAAATACTGTCTACCGCATATGGAATATACAGCACAGCACGACCATCGACTTCTACAGGACTCGGAGGTGCACCAGCCAAACAGTATGTTCCACCTTTGAGTTAAACATCTTTTGCATTGCACTATTCATGAACATGGAACACCATACTGCAGTATGTAGGTTGTCAGTAGCACACAATAATAAATAATAATAATAATAATAATAATAATAATAATAATAATAATAATAATAATAATAATAATAATAATAATAATAATAATAATAATAATAATAATAATAATAATAATAATAATAATAATAATAATAATAATAGTACCGTTTAATAGACTGTTTTTTAAGAGCATGAGCTTCAGATACTGGATAGACCTTCAAACATAAAGAACATTTTCTTGAAGTATAACACTCCAACCCATCAAGTGCTCCTGTGGAACGGCTTTTTAGTCTGGGAGGGTTGGTGCTCACGCCTAGAAGGAACAGACTTTCTGACAAGAGGTTTGAGAAGATTCTGTTACTGAGATATAATCACTGGTTTACTCACCCCTCTCCCCTGTTTCACTAGGAACATTAGAACCATATCTGAATGGGGCAGGCCTCAAAGGTAGGCTACATATCAGCCTACATGTGGTGTTATTGACCATTTATCTTTTGTGAAATCTATAGATCTATAGATAGGCCTACCTGCCCTATTAGTAAATTTTACTCAAACTGAGTACATTTTACAATTTTTTTTTGTCATTCTTATGTTGTGGCAGCAGCAGGGACGACGACTTCGTAACCTAGTTACTTTCAAAGTAACTAAGTTACTCTGATAATCAAGTAATCAGTAAAGTAACTAAGATTACTTTTTAAAGGAGTAATCAGTAATCAGTAATCAGATTACTTTTACAAGTAATCTGTGGCATCACTGTATACTACTATCTACTATGTACTACGTTACTATGCCTATACTACTACCTACTATGCTACAGTAACATGCCATTCAAGTTCAACACTGTTTGACTGACCCTTAGCTGCAAGTGATGTACTGTACCCTTCCTGCTGACTTGTTGTTCACAATTTGTAAGTCATTTTGTGAAAAAAAAGTGTCAGCTGCTAAATGATGCAAACATGGCTTTTTAAATTCCTCACACTGCTCCTTTTTGGTAACTTAGACCATTCATCTCCCATTTGAAGGCTAATATTGGCAGGTATGCACATTTATGTTAGTAGTTATGACTGTGTGTAAACAGTTCACAATTCCCCATATCAATACCCAGATCAAATTCAACTGTGGTCAGCCACCTTCCAGTTTTCTTTATAAACGTAACATGTTATAAATCCATGGTAAGACCTTGTCATTTCTTACCATAATTAGACATCATGATGCATTATTAGTGTAGTTGTCGAGTTTCCACAAATGTTTCCGTCAGTGTTTAATTACGTCTTATTTCTAAATGCATGCGATCTCGTAGCGAGAAACTTGTACAGTACATCAAACTAAATCATGAGCTGAGTAAATAGTTACTCCCCGAATAATTAATGTAGATACTGAGGGCAGCCAATGTTGTAAAAATGTTCTGCAGAAAAAAAAACAGCAACAACAAAAACAGCAACAACAGCAACAACAACAATAATAACAACAACAACCTCATACTGGCGATCACTCACAGGGACATATCAATAAACAGCCTGGGCTCAGGGTTTGGGGGCACATACATATACTCAAGCATTTCACTGGACGTTGACCATTGTATGATGGAGTATGTGACAAATATACTTTGATTTGATTCACGTGGTTTGCGGAAGTCTCTGCGGCGTATATACCTTTGAAGCTGAATTGATTACTATTGAAAGCGGAGGGGCTGAGGGACCATTTCCTCAGCTGGCAGCGGAGGCCATGAAAGAGACGCGGCCCCTGGCCCCCCGGAGCCGTCGAGCTGCCTATTGATGTTATACCTGCTTTCATGCCGCACTGCCTTGAAAGCGAAAGACCAAATATGAGTCACTCTGTGTCAATTTCGCTCCGCGTCTCAGATCCGCCGAGCGCCCCTCGTCAACTCGGACTGTGCTGTCACCGTGGCCCTCTGAGGCTGGACACAGAGGGACAGGAAACACACTATCGAGGAAAACAACCCACTCTATGTTTTATTTTCGTTCCCCTTTTCAAGTGCCACTGCATTTGCATAAGAAAAGAGACGTACAAAATATAGCCTGCTAAATGGTGTGGGTATTTGAAGATAATTCAGAACAAACAACAAGACTATAAGGCTATAGAAGTAAATAAATAAAAGCCAGCTGCCGGTGAGGCACGGTGAAGGAAAATACATAGACTACTAGGAAGTAGGAACTTAAA
Source organism: Notolepis coatsorum (assembly GCF_963971535.1). NCBI lineage: Eukaryota > Metazoa > Chordata > Actinopteri > Aulopiformes > Paralepididae > Notolepis > Notolepis coatsorum. The sequence continues at coordinate 168,594,382 of NC_140169.1, read as the reverse complement.
CATTCTGTTAAGCTCAGTCAGGCAAATGATCACAAGCGTCGTTCCTGAAGCCAGCACAATAGTGACGCTCGTTAAAGCCATTGAGGCTTTGAAATGTGGCAGATTTTTCACAGGAGACATACAGGCACAGAGGAAAAGGAATGACCAGCCAGCGACCTCTCCATCAGCACCGGCTTCTAGAGAGGCTCTTTTTTCAATTGTCAACAGTAGCACTTCAACCCAATTATTACAGTTATAAATTTGCACATGCGCTGTAATGTGCTTGTGAAGAAAGCCTCTTTGTCTGGCATTTTAAATATATTCTAGTCGTTGATTCCGTTCACTGCTATTAGGCAGATAAAGGTAGACTCTATACTGTCGTCAAACAGCGACAGGCAAAAGAGCCCCTCTTGGTACTTGCGTGTTTAGTTTTTGTTTGATGTGTGGGTTGGAGTTGAGTGGGAATATGAAAGGGGTTGCTATTGCTGGCCCCACCTCAAGCGCTGCCAAGAGAGGTCTGGAGAGATTCATAGTATAATACGTATAATGTCAGACCAAAGCAAAACAAAAGAAAAACGAGTTAACCTAGAAGTCGCTGTTTGACGGCATTACAGACAATACCTTTAAAGAGGGCTGAGGAGGTCTGTCCTTGACTTTCTCAACAATGCAGACAAGGTGAGCCAACAGTCATACAGGTCATGGGCTGGCAGTATGCAAGACAACATCCCACACACAATCAACCCTAGCTAGCCCGAGAAGAGGGCTAAATTAGCCCTATAGGTCCACATGGCTAACCCCTGAAAGAGACAGCAAGGGGGAACAGAACGGCCAGACACACAATGAGCGGCGTATTTTGGCACTATATTTTGGCACACCAAGTACAGGGGTTAGTCCAGCCTGCTCAAGGCTTGTCTGTGGATCTGGCAGGGGCTTTGATAGGCCGTAGACCCACATTACGCCTTGAGGTCACACCAGAACCAGTCCTGTGCATAGATGAATGCTTTTGAATATGTGAACGTACAACAAGTGCATGTGGCAGACACACACACATACACACACACGGACAAATTAATATATTAGTAGAGATGTCCGATATTATCGGCCTACCGATATCGTAGCATTAAAATGTAATATCGGAAGTGATCGGTATCGGTAAAAGTAAATATTTTTATTTTTTTAAGTATTTACCCAGGCAAGCAAGTAAGAACACATTTTTACTTTATTTATTATCAAAAGTATGCATAATGTTGTGTTAATTCCAAGAGATATGTAATGTTAATTACCTGAAATTATTCAGTTTAATGGGGGGGAAACCACGCATATAATATCGGTATTGGAAATTAAGAGTTGGACAATATCGGTATATCGGATATCGAAAAGAAAAAAAAAGACAATATCGAACATCCCTAGATATTAGTAGTGTATGCAAACCCTCGCATACAGTAGTATCAAAGCTGGGATTGGGCTTCCTGGCCAGCTGCAGGCCATAATGTATTATGGATAAGTACAGGGCTGCGAGCAAAACGAAGCAGGTTATTAAAGTGTGCTGCTGACCTCATCTTCATATCTTCAATCTGCCAGAAGTCGCAATGCAATGTGATGCATCTCTGCGACGCCTCGCACCTTCTATTATGAATCTTTCTCACAGGGCGTATCTTGAGGACTGACATACGGAATGTGATATTTAGGCCTAAATGCCAGCTCCGTCGACTCTGATCACAATATGAAGACTTGAGAGAGAGTAACCGCCACCATTACTCGGCTCTCTCGGTGACGAACGATCTCGGAATGTCACTCCGCTCTCCATTTCCTGGAGGTGCGCTCGCATTCGCACGGATCTGTTGAATGTCAACCTCGCAATAAGCCCCGTTTCTCTCTTTCTCCCTCGGACACTAGAAAGAGAGAGAGAGAGGGAGATAGAGAGAGAGAGAAAGAGAGAGAGAGAGAGATAGGGAGAGAGAGAGAGAGAGAGAGAGAGAGAGAGAGAGAGAGAGAGAGAGAGAGAGAGAGAGAGAGAGAGAGAGAGAGAGAGAGAGAGAGAGAGAGGGGAACGTATAGGGGACCAGGCCAGCCCCAGTTGGCGTACACTGCCGTCTTTTGTACGACGGAGGAGAGAAGAAATAATGATGTACAAATAAGAGAGAGAGGGAGAGAGAAGCGCTGTAATTATGTTCCTCAAAATTGTGCCGCAGCGTCTAGCCCTGGGATACGCAGGGCCCTGTTCCTGAGGCTCTTCTTCCCCATGGCAACGTTGAGTGACTCGCCACGCAAGACGTGAAATGGGTGAGAAATCAATGCGCTGGAAAAACGGGGGCCATCATTAGATACTGCCTGACCTTCAACACAGAGAGGGCTTACTTTTATTCTCTCAACGGCCGGGGCATGTCAAACAATTATTAAAAGACCACCAGCGGAAAGGAGAGGAAAGTTCCTGAAGACACTGCTGGAATAGCCTCCCGCTCTTTGCATACAGTAAATCCACAAACCGGTAAACAATGAATGATTCATGAGAATGGTCTTAAGCTGTGTTCTGTTTGCTGGCCTTTTGCTCCGCTTGCATGCGAAGCCACTACGCTGCTATGCTATTACGTATCACAGCGGCTATACATTTAGTATCTGGAGGATGGTAATAATTGTAGTATTTTGGCAAAGGCAGAACTCATTCTCCCATCTTCCCTGCCAATTGCTTGACACAGGGTGAGGACTGTGTATACTGTAGTTTAGTTCCAGAAAAAGTCTCTCGCACATAAAATGGGGGACATGTCTGCTCTTGCAAAATGATTGGTGGGGTGCAAGTGAAACTAATTATGGGACTAATTCATACAATGGGAGTTCTCAATAATAATCTCAATATTTGCCCTTGAACGTTGTTCTAGATAGTTTTGGACTCCTCAGTGTGAGTGTAAATCAATTATGATGATTCTGATTAGGGATGTTCGATATTGGCTTTTTTACTGATATCCGATATACCGATATTGTCCAACTCTTAATTTCCGATACCGATATCAACCGATACCGAAAAATGCAGGGTTTCCCCCCCCCAAAAAACGGAATCATTTCAGGTAATTAATAGCATTACATATCTCTTGTCGAATTTGTTCTTACTTGCTTGCCTGGGTAAATAAAGGTTAAATAAATGTAAACATTTTAAAGCAAAATTTAAAAAAAAATTTAAACTGATATTTTTCCGATATTACATTTTAATGCCAATATCGGCCAATAATATTGGACATCCCTAATTCTGATCCAAGATAGCAACAACACCTGGGCCTCTCTCTGATGCCTAACACTGACAAAATGTTTGCTGGTATGGATACTTTTGTCTCTCACTAAAACAGCCCAACAACACAGTTCAGAAATAACTGACACTTGGCATCGCCACCTGCTACTACAGTATGTAGAGCATATTCATACATTATGTAGAGCATATTCATAATATTCTCAAGACAGGTCATGCATTTCCTGCCAATATGGTGCAATGCCAAACAGAGCATTACCACTATAATGGTTGTCTGACAATCACCTGTTATATGATTACAATCGTCTGCTGTCTGCGATGATGTACACTGTAAAAAAGAAAAGTTTTTTCACAGGAAATTCACTGTATTATTTTACAGATTACTTTAGTTTTTCTACTTTAAGTGTAAATGCCATAAAAATACAGTAAATTACCTTTTATTATAATTTTTATTATAATATTATTATAAAATATTAACCATTAAATAAAGGTTGTAATCTGTAAATGTATTTGATTTTACTGTAATTTGACAGTAAGTATTTGGCAACCATTGATGCCAGACATTTACCGGTTTCTTGCAGCTTTTTTTCTTACAGTGTGTATGTGGTGGTGATTATGATGCAATGGAATACTAAGAATGCCGTGAGGGGTCATAACTTTAATTTATTTATGTATTAATTTGACAGGGACAATGCACACAAAATATATTGCACCAGATATAGCTATAAGCTCATTTACATTTGTAGTCTCTGGGGGCAGGAGTCGCCAGCGATTTGGAGCAGTATATAAAAGAAAACAGTACAGTTGCATTTCATTACAAGACTATATATCATCAATACATCATGAAAATACAATACAGTGCAAAATATGACATAGTTATATACCCATGTTGTGAAGATATTGATCGAATACGCCTGAACCACATCATTCCGGTAGTCCTACATATATCCATACGTTCTAAAATAAACTAATATAAATAGGCCTAAGCCTGCGGGAGACCGTAATGACTACAAGAGAAGTACTGCACTCTCTGAAGGCAGGCAAGCGATACCGGATACATGGCAAGCACAGAGAGACTCAGAAGAAGCTTCTATCCCCAGGCCATCAGGATGCTCAATGAACAATGACACTATGTAACAAACCATCAAACACACTCACAGCACACACATCCACACGCACACACTCACTTTAAACAAACAACTGCAGCACCCACTTTACCCACTTTAGACACCTAACACACTTTATATTTATTGGTAAAGAATTTGCACTACAACTCATACCTCATTACACCTTACTGTAAATTGTACCTACAGTAAGTTGTACCTCATCCCATTTCTGCATTGTACTGTATATTGTATTGTAACTCAGTTACTTTTCTACTCTGCATATGTATATTGAACACTTTTGTCTACGTACTTGACTTCTATTTTATACTTATTATACTTATTTTATACTTATATTACCTATATTTTTATCTAGCACAATCTCTGGAGCAAAACAGAAAGAAGCATTTTATATAAAAGTATTATGTACTTTTGTATGACAACTAATAAAGAAACTTGAACTTGAACTTGATACTAGTCGGTAAGGTGTTCTGCGACCCAGCGGCCCAGACTGAGAAGGCGGGCTGGCTGAACTGTGTGCACTGATTCAGCCGCAGTGGAAGCTCTTGTTGACCTTGTGCCAGTGTTGCAAGTTGTTACATACTGTCTGAGTGGTGGAGGGGCAGCGTGAATGCCTTCTACAACAGAACTGCGTTTCCGCGTTGCTCTGATTGGCCACTGACCCAACGTGACCCTACCCTATTACACGCCCCCTTATCGATGCAACGCTCTACATCTCTTTCGCTGACTTCCTCACAGAACAGCTGTTTCCGTATTTATAATATTGGAAACGCCGCGCTGTGAGCGCTGTGAAGCACCTCTGTATTAAATGCCGACAGCACCTCTGTATTAAATGCCGACTCATCAATCAATCAATAACAACATTAACGATAACGTTAACGTTAGCATTAGGCTAACGCCAAGCTGTAATGTTACCAGTCTCGCGTATATCTGCTAACGTTAGCATTAGGTAATAACCGGCTTAAAATGGATGGTGATTACCTCACGTTGTGTCTATTCTGCTAGCATTAACGTTACTAGTACAAACAATCAAACCAAAACATTGACATCTAATTTATCTTTAGATATTTACTCAACCTCTAATGTCTAACTATGAATGAACACAACACTCTAACTTAACATCTTTAGCTAATAAAGTACTCAACCTCTACTGTCTTTAACTATGAACAAACACAACACTCTAACTTACCATCTTTAGATAATAAAGTACTAAACCTCTACTGTCTTTAACTATGCACAAACTGTAGAGGGATATAGTACTTCTATGTACTGTAGGGGGATATAGTACTTCTATGTACTGTAGGGGGATATAGTACTTCTATGTACTGTAGAGGGATATAGTACATCGATGTGCTCTGGGGGATATAGTGCTTCTATGTACTGTAGGGGGATATAGTACTGCTATGTACTGTAGGGGATATAGTACTTATATATACTGTAGAGGGATATAGTGCTTATATGTACTGTAGGGGATATAGTACTTCTATGTACTGTAGAAGGATATAGTACGTATATGTACTGTAGGGGGATATAGTACTTATATGTACTGTAGGGGGATATAGTACTTATATGTACTGTAGGGGGATATAGTGCTTATATGTACTGTAGGGGATATAGTACTTCTATGTACTGTAGAGGGATATAGTACTTATATGTACTGTAGGGGGATATAGTACTTATATGTACTGTAGGGGGATATAGCTGTAGGGGGATATAGTACTTATATGTACTGTAGGGGATATAGTACTTCTATGTACTGTAGGGGATATAGTACTTATATGTACTGTAGGGGGATATAGTACTTATACTTACTACTGCTGTGCCCAACACTCCATTTTAAACTGGTTATTACCTAATGCTAACGTTAGCAGATATAGACTGGTAACATTACAGCTTGGCGTTAGCCTAATGCTAATCGGGTACAATAAACAGACGTTAGACATGAACAGGAACATTCATGTTATGTTTCAATATTGCAATGGTGGTAGGAATTATAAAAAAATATGTATCCAGTATGTTAATTAATAGCATTAATAGAACTCATTGAAAAAATCACAAATTCCATAGATAAAAAAAAACATGTAGCTGGAGTATTCATTGATCTAAAAAAAAGCATTTGATACTATTAATCATGATATATTAATCAGGAAATTGGAAAGATATGGGATAAGGGGGGTAGTATTGGACTGGGTGAGAAGCTATCTAAATAAAAGACAACAATTTGTGACAATGAAAGATTATAAATCTGAATGTTTGGACATTGCTTGTGGTGTCCCCCAGGGGTCAGTGTTGGGTCCAAAACTGTTCATCTTGTACATTAACAAGATATCAAGTTTCAAGTTTCTTTAATAGTTGTCATACAGAAGTACAGAATACTTTTATACAGAATGCTTCTTACTGTTACGCTCCAGAGACTGTGCAAGACAAGATAAGTATGAAATAAAATAACATAGTATAGCATGTAAATTAGAAGTAAAAAAATGAGGTCACAGTGTTCAATATAGACATATGTACAATGTTCGATGCAGAGTAGACGTAACTGAGTTACCATATAATATACAATACTGTGTAGTGTACTAATATACAATACTATATAGTGCAAGGCAGAAATAGGATGAGGTGCAATTTAAGTACAATTTACAGTAGGTGTACGAGTTGTAGTGCAAATCCTTTATCAATAAATATAAAGTGTGTTTGTGTGATCTAAAGTGTGGAGAGTGGGTGCTGCAGTGTGTTTGTTTGTTTAAGTGAGTGTGTGCGTGTGGGTGTGTGTGCTGTGAGCATTTGATGGTTGTTGCATAGTGTTTATTGTTCGTTTAGCAGCCTGATGGCCTGGGGATAGAAGCTTCTTCTGAGTCTTTCTGTGCTCGCCTTAAGACTCCGGTATCGCTTGCCTGACCGCAGCAGTTCAAAGAGGCAGTTGTTCGGGTGGCTCGAGTCCTTAATAATTCTCTTAGCCTTCCCCTTGCACCGCTTGTTGTAAATGTTCTGGAGGGTGGGAAGCCCCCCTCCAATTGTGCGTTCGGCTGAACGTGTCACTCTTTGTAGTCTGCTACGGTCTTGTGCAGTGCTATTCCCAAACCAGGAGGTGATGTTGCCAGTCAGGATGCTCTCTATTGTACATGAGTAGAAGTTCCTAAGGATCTTCTGACTGACTTGGAACATCCTTAGGCGCCTGAGGAAGTAGAGGCGTTGTCGTGCCTTCTTCACAACACTGTCAATGTGTGTGGTCCATGTCAAATCCTCGGATATGTGGGCTCCGAGGTACTTGAAACTGTTCACTCTCTCAACCGGTGCCCCGTCGATGCTGAGGGGGCTGTAGTCCTTGACCCCCACAATCATCTCTTTTGTTTTGCTGACGTTCAGGGAGAGGCAGTTCTCCTGACACCACTGTGACAGGTTCTCTACCTCTTCCAGGTAGGCCCTTTCGTCGTTGGCAGAGATCAGGCCCACCACTACTGTGTCATCAGCAAATTTGATGATGGTGTTGTTGTTCCGCTGTGCTACGCAGTCATGTGTGTACAGGGAGTAGAGGAGGGGGCTCAGAACACAGCCCTGGGGGGCCCCTATGTTGAGCGTGATGGATGAGGAGGTGCAGTTGCCTGCTCTTACCACCTGGGGTCTGCCCGTCAGGAAGTCCAAGACCCACTGGCAGAGGTCATAGTTCAAGCCCAGGTCCCTGAGCTTGGCTATGAGTTTGGAGGGGACTATGGTGTTGAATGCTGAGCTGTAGTCGATGAACAGCATTCTCACATAGTTCCCCTGCCTCTTGTCCAGGTGTGATGCTGCTGTGTGCAGCACATGGGCTATGGCGTCCTCCGTGGACCTGTTGGGGCGATATGCAAATTGCAGAGGGTCCAGGTTGATGGGGAGGATATGTAAATGTGTGTAAATTGGATATGTAAAGTATCCAATATATTTAAATGTATTTTATTTGCGGATGACACTAATCTTTTTTTTTCTGGTGAGAATATCCAGCAGCTTTTAGAGGTCATCACATCTGAAATGAAGAAATAAAAAAAAATGGTTTGATAGAAACAAATTATCATTGAACTTGAGCAAAACTAAAATCATGTTATTTGGAAACTGTAGATTAAATACTCAAGTACAAGTTAAAATAAATGATGTGATTATTGAAAGAGTTTATGAAAATAAATTCCTAGGTGTAATAATAGACCATAAAATCTGTTGGAAACCTCACATAAAACATGTCCAATCTAAACTGTCACGAAGCATTTCAGTCATGAGTAAAGTAAAGCACATTCTGGATAGAAAATCACTCTACATTCTCTACTGTTCACTAGTTTTACCATATTTAAATTACTGCTGAAGTCTGGGGAAACAATTATAAGTCTACACTACAACCACTTTTATACTCCAAAAAAGGGCCATAAGGATAGTTCACATTGCAGGTTATCGTGATCACACAAACATATTATTTTTAAAGTCAAAAACATTAAAGTTAAATGATCTTGTGGAATTTAAAACGGCACAATTAATGTATAAAGCAAAAAGTCATGCACTTCCAAGAAACATTCAAGAACTGTTTTTTGATAGGGAGGGGGGTTATAATCTGATGGGAGAACTCAATTTAAAAGTGCTAAATGTACGCACTACCATGAGAAGACATTGCATCTTGATATGTGGAGTGAAACTGTGGAACAGTCTAAATGTGGTGCTAAAGCAATGTCCAAACATGAGACAATTCAAACTGATGTATAAGGAAATTATGTTCACAAGGTACAGGGATGAGGAAGGGACTTGATATTCACGGGTGTTTACATTTTATTTTATTTCTTTCATGTTTTACATATATAGTTTTTGTTTTTTTGTTTTGCATAATATATATATATATATATATATATATATATATATATATATATATATATATATATATATATATATATATATATATATATATATATATATATATATATATATATATATATATATATATATATATGTTTTAAAATAGTACACTCATTTGAGTAGTGCATGGAAAAGGGGTAGGATTAAATAAGTGTATACTTCTTCCTACTCCTTTTCGAACATGTAGATTGAGTTGTGTTTTGCTTTTGTTATTGTTTGTTTGTATTCATTGCATGTTCGAAATAAAGATACAAAAATAAAAATAAGATAAAATCAGTACCTTTATCCAGTTAGTCTATGTTTATATAGAGTATGGATTGGTTGCATTATTGAATTATTTGCCTCATACCAAATTGTGACACAGTATGATAGATGTGACAGTATCATTATAGTATGTGTACAATTTCGCTGCATATCGGTACTTGTTTGATGTTGGATGCATTTCAAATGAGCCAGATTCAGGTTTTTTTTAAGTTAGGTTATGATCATCACAGGGATTTAAGTTCAAGTTCCCCCCTGTGTGGCAACAGCCTAAACAATAGTTCCTATTGTAACAGCTGAGACGGATAACAATAGTTCCTATTGTAACAGCTGAGACAGATTTCTGTCATTTTGTCTGAGAAGAAAAAGAAAGAGAGCGGGTGGGTGAGAGAGAGAGAGAGAGAGAGAGAGAGAGAGAGAGAGAGAGAGAGAGAGAGAGAGAGAGAGAGAGAGAGAGAGAAGAGAGAGAGAAAATGAGAGAGAGAGACAGCGAGAGAGAGAGGGAGAGAGAGAGAGAGAGAGAGAGAGATACAGAGAGATAAGAGAGAGAGACGACAATGAGAGAGAGAGACAGAGCTTGTGTTTCGCCCAGATTATTACTATTGGCGCACAACCGTTTACGTGACTGAATCGCAGATTGCAAAATGGAGATAACAGCGAAGGAGAGGAGAGACAGACCAGAGGAAATTACAGAAAGTTTTTAAAATGTGGAATAATTTCAAGCTGAAACAGAATGAAAACTCTGTACAGTGTGACTATTGAAAAAACAAACTAGCCGACCACAATAGCATGATAATAATTCATAATAATTCAATCATTTCTCAGAAAGCATCCAGTAACGTTACGCATGCAGACCACAGAGCGGACCGTCAAGGTACTGTTAACATTAGCATTTAATAGGGCTGTATTGGATTCAGGGGCGGACCTAGCACATTTGGCGCCCTAGGCGAGATTCACCACTGCGCTAACACACAATAATAATAATAATAATAATAATAATAATAATAATAATAATAATAATAATAATAATAATAATAATAATAATAATAATAATAATAATAATAATAATAATAATAATAATAATAATAACAAACAATAAAATAACGTGCAAATTTGCTTTAAAAGAAAATTATGTATTGTAAAATATGTTACACATATATAATCAAAATATAATATGCTAAATAAACAAACAAATAAATAAAAATTACAAATTCACTTTGTCTAAAGAACTATTTACATTCCACTCCCTATCATCACACTTCAAGGTTAGCCTGTAGCTCCTACTGGTTTCCATTTACAGTGCAATCCTTCTGGCCTTCCTCGCTGCAAAGTCATCAATCACATCAAATTGTCCAACTCCTGAGGCAGCTCCTTCCCATCCAATTCAGATTGCCCGCCATGGTTTAAGGTGTTTACAAGTGCCTCTGCTTGCTTCATCAGCTCTTGGTGTGGCAGGTCTTGGAAGTTGTACAAAATTGCATACCTTTCACCTTGGCACGTTTCTCGTCTTCTTCTTTTCTTCTCTTTTTAAACTGGATGGCCGGATGGCTTTTGCCTCTTGATAGTTCTCTAACGTTAGTCTTTCTTTCCTCAACGCTCAATTCTATAAACACTTGACCAGTGGCGGCTGGTCAATGGGGGCGCTAGAGCGCCGCCCTCCCTTGTTAAAAGAGAGAAGAAGAAGATTTTTATTTATTTAAAAAAAATTTAAGAGCCCTAGAAATCAAATAAACATGTTTAAAATGAATAATATTTACTCATTTTAAGTATGTTTGTGTTTCCAATGCACAATATAACGTTAATATATCAAATATAAATAATTGTTTTCATGAACAGGAAGTGACTGTCTGCTAGAGAATAATACCGCCTCTATGCTTTCCATAGCCGCATTTCTCCTGGGCTAGACACATAGCGCTCACAGTGGGCGTGCACTGGTTTCATCGCTGTACTTTTGTACACAGTGGGCGCGTTTCCAAGCGATCTATTATCATCTAAGCAAGCAGCGTCAATAATTTCCATAGCTGCATTTCTCGGAGACGCTCTCTGATTGGCCGACGTCAGTTTCTACACTGGGAAAGCCTAGCCACTCTTCATTCGAAGTAGGTTAAGGTAACGTTAGAGTTTGTCTTAGAGCAGGCTGTTCGACGCGGAAATGGGCAAAGACACAGCTCGTCACTCACAGTACTTGTTGCCTAACTTTGCTAACAAGAAGCTATATATGGATGCAGTGGACATGGATGGACATCAACACAGTCTGGACAGTGGATATACTTTATCAAGCCCTTCTGCCTGCTGGACAGTGGTGCGTTTCAACTTAACAAGTGAGAGTTGCAATATCTCTCTCTCTCTCTCTCTCTCTCTCTCATCTCTCTCTCTCTCTCTCTCTCTCTCTCTCTCTCTCTCTCTCTCTCTCTCTCTCTCTCTCTCTCTCTCTCGATGCTGTGTTGTTGTTGAACTAATTAATTTCGCTGCGGGGGGGCCATAATGACCCGGACAATGAATGGTAACTTGTTAAAAAGGACAAGATATACATAAGTGATTATTTTTGCATGGATCAGAGAGAGAGTGAGAGAGAGAGGGGGGGAGGGGTAGGAAAGAGAGAGAGAGAGAGAGAGAGAGAGAGAGAGAGAGAGAGAGAGAGAGAGAGAGAGGAGAGAGAGAGAGAGAGAGAGAGAGAGAGAGAGAGAGAGAGAGAGAGAGAGAGAGAGATGTGCGCGTGTTTGTGTAGGGCATATTGGAACCGTGGCTGGATTTGACTGACTGTGATCATATATTGATTGATGGCAATGGTGATAGTTGTACCTACTTAAATATTCGCCAATGCGTGGTACATGTTTGCAAAATGTTTGGTATAGCGCCCCTCATGGAGAAGAATGCACCGGCCGCCACTGCACTTGACCGATACCCATCAATGCACAGCGCTCTAGCATGTTCTGACTGTGAACACCTAAAGCTGAGGCTCAGACCGACCGACCGTTTTAGATTTTTGGCTCATTTTCCCTTATGTTAGAATTTTTTGTATGTACAAATAATGGTTGCAGATATAGAGGGGGGCGCCAAAAACTGTGCAGAAAAAAAAAATAATAAAAAAAATAAAATAAAAAAATAAAAAAAATATTTTAGGCAACCGCCTACAGTATATCGCCTGTAGGAAGGTACACCCCTGGATTTTAGGCTCCAATTGCTACTTTCACCACCTGGTATCTTGGTGTGTGTGTGTGTGTGTGTGTGTGTGTGTGTGTGTGTGGTGTGGTGTGTGTGTGTGTGTGTGTGTGTGTGTGTGTGTGTGTGTGTGTGTGTGTGTGTGTGTGTGTGTGTGTGTGTGTGTGTGTGTGTGTGTGTGTGTGTGTGTGTGTGTGTGTGTGTGTGTGTGTGTGTGTGTGTGTGAAGCTCAGCCTTTCACACATTGACTGTGGTTATTTTCTTGTGGTGGACCTGCTGTCTGTAACCATGGCTACTACAGGGACACCTGAGGCATTTGCATTGCCAGAGGAAACCATTAATGATTATAATTATACACTGATTGTGGTTTTACCATTTAAAATGCATGGACTTCAAATCAAATCCAAATCTGCACAAATTATGTTTCTGGCAATAAAAAACTAACTAACAACATTCAAAAAAAATTCAGGGCTAGAGAGTGTTTACACTTTTAGAGGGACATTAGCTTTAAAACAACCTACAACTCCTAAAACTCTTAAAAGTATTTGCATTGCGGTTTGTGGGGTATCACTCTGGAATGGTCTGGAGGTGAGTATAAAATTAAGCAATAATATCAATCAATTTAAAGGTAGTTATAAACAAGCACTTATGGACACATAAGAGAGAGGACCTTGAGCAGTAATGTGACTGCCTAATACATATATTTTCTCATTTGGATAATATAAAAAACTGTACTTTTATTTTATTTTTCATTATTTGTTATATTCTTTTTATTAATGTATTTAATTTGTTTATTTGGACGGGACAATGCAAAATTAATGAACACTGTGGAGTGTAGAAATTGCCGGATTTAGCACGAGGCAAATTTCCATCCGTTGTCCCCAAACATAAAAACAGGACTCATAGAAACAGTAAGAAATGTACAAATACATAAAAACAGGACAAATAAAAACAGTAAACATTTTTACAAATACATAACAGCACATGACTGGTTGGACTTCAGCCATTTTTTTAGTTGCCCTCTAAAAGAAGCAAGGGTGGGGCTTTCCCTTATGGAAATGGGAGACTGTTCCATGTTTGACTGCCTTTTATGGACAGGACGTTTTGGCCAAACGTGGTCAGTCTACGTTGGACCATGCAGTCACCTCTGGTGTCTGACCTGGTGCAGAGTCCAGTGTTTCTTTTTTTGTAGATGAATTCCTGTACAGGAGGGGGAGCTAGTCCATGTAGGCATTTGTAGATGAAACAAGAGCTTTTTAACACTTTGATTGCCACTCACGAGTTTTCTCGGATTTATAATAGTCACGTTGAAAGCCACTCACGAGATTTCTCGGAATTTTTTATATTTTTTTTAGCGATCTGAAATCATATTGCATCACGCGAGCCTACCCTAGCCTACCCAAGAGCCGCCGGCGATTAGATGTGGAAAAAAGCGCCCCCTATCGTCTCCCAGATGACATCAGGGATTTTGGAATGGACTCAATGAAAATGGATGGGGAAAAAAATCCTGTACTCCACATTTTCCAGTCCACTGATGCAGCCGGGGTTACCACAGTTCATTATGGATCCTCTGAGCGCCGCGGATCATGAATTCTACTGTATACACGTTAGATCTATACACTTATCGATTTTTTCGAATGGTGATCAGGAATTGGAATATACCAGTTGGATACCATCTGATGTCAGGTAAGGAATCTATGTTATCAGTGTTAGGATAATCAGACTCATTTTGATGAAGATATAAGCTGTTTTGTGAAATGTCCTCTATCGGTTTCACTGTAAAATCCATGAGGAAATGAACACGGCTATTATCAGCGCGCGGCTCGAATGGGCGTGCGTGTACGTATAATATTGATCATCTAGCGTTTATTTGAAAACGATTCATAAATAGGCCGACAAATATCAACGTTCTGGAATATTCCAGTAAAAGACGATTATCACAGAATGGCCCAGAATGGGCTGTTTTTTACCTCAAAACGGGTGCTTTTCAAAATGCTCTCGAACGGAAATGAAACGATAAAAAAACAATCTGCCTTGACAGCACTGACTGGAAAATGATTCTTTGATAAGCGACGGGCAGATTAGACACATAGCCATAATTTAAAACATAGATTAGGCGATATTAACGTTAACATTAAAGTGGATGGTGGCATTCAAGGGCTAACTCTGGCGCCACCTGGTGGCACTGAAAGTGTTAATACTTTGAAAATTTCAAAGATTTCTAAATAATTTGTATTAAATTATAATGTAAAACATTCTAAGGAAGGGGCTTGATACGTTTTTTTACTTCCCCCTGTTCCTTCTCGAACACTTATTGTATGGAGTTAGTATTTGACTACCGGTATTTACCTTTTTGTTTTTTAACCTTGTTTTATGTTTCTATGTTCGAGACAAATAAAAATCAAATCAAATAAAAAACCACATCAATAGTTAAGGTTGCCATGGTAACAGTACTATTCTAGTAGCCTACTGGTACAGCATGCAGTACATGATCCGCCTTTTTCATAGCTTGTAAATCGTCTATTATTAGCCTGATGGTGATGAGGTTGAGGAGCGGGGTGTTTTTGTCAATGTGGCTCCTGAGTTGGCCAAGTACCACTGGTCTAGAGTATTTCAAATGTATGGCTGCATTCGAGAACAGCATGCAATGGTTATGTTGTGGAGCGGTGCTTAAATATTGTAATTTGACACAGGGTAATTTTCATGAAATGTAATTTTACATGGAAATTACCAACCAGAA
Organism: Notolepis coatsorum; assembly: GCF_963971535.1. NCBI lineage: Eukaryota > Metazoa > Chordata > Actinopteri > Aulopiformes > Paralepididae > Notolepis > Notolepis coatsorum. The sequence goes on along the minus strand of NC_140169.1, from coordinate 168,579,009 downwards.
ATTCCTAACCCTGACCAAAACATTTCAGTAAAAATTTGTTTTGCTTTTTAAAACAACGTCCAACCTCTGTCCAACCCTGTCCAACCTCAGGTGATGGAGTGTCACCTTTACTTCTGATGGAGAAAAACATACAGTACTAACTGTTTTGCATACATTCCGTGTCAGACAAGAATGATTCAGCTAGTCCAATTTGTTTCCCATTGCTACCATGAGTAATGATGCAGCTTGATGTTTAGTCTTACTGTATATACATAGATGACTGTGTCATCTCCATACATCTGCAGATGAACCTCTGGACAAATATAAGGTAGATAATTTACATAAATGCTAAACAAGATGGGCCTTTTTATTCTGATTCTGATTCTGAACACACTGAAGTAAAAGTTGTGTGTACTCACATTTCTGTTCAGTGGTTGCAGGAAAACATAACGGTTCCAAAATTGATAAAAATCCCAGTATGAAAGAGCATTTCACAATGGTTTTTCTAATGTGTGTACCGCTTTAATTCAGCGTGTTTATCCAAAATGGCCGTCCACTGCCTGCATTTCGTGTCTCTACTTTTCGTAGCTCCATTTCTGCAGACCCCTCTCTGATTGGTTGAGCCCATTTCTGCAGACCCCTCTCTGATTGGTTGAGCGAAGCCCCTCTCTGATTGGTTTAGCTCATCACGCGGCAAAAGGCGGATGTAATGTTATCATATCAAGAAGATAAAAAGAAATGTACTACCAGATTCGCGTATAACGTTATTTCGCGTGACTTCGCGGTTTATTCATAACGTTATGCACATTTCACAACACAGCCAGCTGTCAGAAACTGTATATTGTAACGTTATATAACAACGTTATGTTATTTCGCGGTTTATTCACATAAAGTTATTTCACGTGACAAGTTCAACACAGCCCGTTTAGTGTTTACATTCCCCACTTACTGTACAGTAACTGTACCATGACACACTCCCCACTTACTGTAACTGTACCATGTTCTACATATAACCTCATCTCATGCACCTTGTTGTGTATCCTGTTTCTTTTTCCTCATTATTATATTCAGAGTTAATTATATTGTTTACACTGTCTTTCTTCTATTATAACCCTGCCCATTTGATGTTCCCAAATCATATTCAGAAAGTATCACGGAGACTTCTATTGACCAAGGAATTAGTTATTATTAGTAAGACACAACATTTCCGTAGCAATCCGAAATTACATTGACCACCAGACTCTTTCTCTTAAGGCATTAACTGGGTTAATTAATATAAATGTTATATTGTAACTGTCTAGTTACGCATTGGTTCCGAAACATGTATGTTCCAGACTGCAATTAAAACTTTGAATCTGAGAGAGCTCTGGTCAGCGAAGCCGGCGATGCGAGCGATTATTATTGGTTTTTAATGACAAACCAATTACATAATCCAACATATGTGTAAAGGCACACACAACATATTCCAGTTAACGGTATATTTTTTTAATGATTCGTTATGGCGTAATGAATACTTCCATGCGTATAAATTGCGTTAGCGTCCTCCATGTTTTGAGGGTATTAATCAGAAAACTCGGATCCGGGATTCGCTCCCATCCGTCGGGCAAGAACTGTGAGTTTTCAGCCTCTCTCTCTGGAGCTTAACGGAGTTTCGATTCCTGGCTAGAGGAGCTTGTCGCGGCTCATGCGCATGCGCGCGCTCGGCCAATCAGAGAGGGGTCTGCAGAAATGGGCTCAACCAATCAGAGAGGGGTCTGCAGAAATGGAGCTACAAAAAGTAGAGACGCCTTTATTTCGCCTCTCGAGTGAAAACAAAGGACTTCCTCATCCGAACGGCTTGGCAAATGATGCTTACCGGATGTTTCGTCTTCTAACTCGAGACCCGAAGCACGCAATTGGTTGAGTGAGGTGACGATCGAAGGGCGGCAAATTAAACTTTCCAACAATGTATTGGTTGATCGGCAAAAACTTAGCCCGGAGCTGACAGACGAGAGCAAAGTGGTGCGACATGCGATAAAATGCATAATTTTCTTTAACGTTTACTTTTTTTCTGTAGTTTATTAGTTGAAATTAACGCGATAAAGTCCCAGCCCTAATATATATATATGTACAGTACTTAATTATTATAAGTATGTTTTTCTTCTGTTTTAGTGATGTAGGATGTGAAAATAATAGCAGTGACAAAAAAGTGTCGCTGGGTTACGCTCGGTTCATTTACATTGCTGTGATTGGTACAATTTGTCAACATGAATGTAAAGGAAGCGAGTGATACTTTAGCAATGAGAGATTGCTACTGTACAGTAGGTTACAAGTGCATCATCAGGATATTTAGACTATACCTCAGCCAACGTGCTGTATCCAGACAACTTACTGCTTATCTCTTACAGAATGACCTCCTAGACCCTAATCAGTCAGGCTTCAGGACTGGTCACTCCACAGAGACAGCCCTCATTGCGGTCACAGAGGCACTTCACTTAGCAAAAGCAAAAGGCCTCTCCTCTGTCCTAATTCTCCTATATCTATCTGCAGCCTTCGACACAGTCAACCACCAGATCCTCCTCGCGGCCCTCGCAGGAATGGGAGTGGCTGGCTCTGCGCTGACATGGCTGTCATCATACCTCAATGACCGCTCCTACCAAGTGTCATGGAGAGGGACCCTGTCGGCCACCCGCCCCCTGCGGACGGGTGTCCCCCAGGGCTCGGTTTTAGGACCCCTTCTCTTCTCTCTCTACACTAAATCACTGGGTAACATTATCACGTCTCATGGCTTTTCCTCTCCTTCCCTCCCTCAGATATCCACGTCTCTGAGCGGATCTCGGCCTGTCTGTCCGACATCTCCGCCTGGATGACGACCAACCACCTCAAACTGAACCTAAGCAAAACAGAATTGCTCCACCTGCCGGCCAAATCCTCCGCCCTGACCGACCTTTCCATCACAGTTGAGAATGCAGCTGTGACCGCGTCCCCGACCGCCAAGAACCTTGGTGTTGTCCTTGACGACCAGTTGAACCTCTCTGCTCACATCGCAGCGACAACCAGAACCTGCCGATTCCTCCTGAGCAACGTCAGAAGTATCCGCCCCTTCCTGACAAAAGAAGCCACCCAACTCCTCGTCCAATCAACAGTCATCTCCCGCCTCGACTACTGCAACGCACTGCTCGCTGGCCTCCCGGCCACTGCCACTAAGCCTCTTCAACTCATTCAGAACGCAGCGGCCCGCCTGATCTCAAACCTACCGAAGTCGGCCCATGTCACCCCACTTCTTAGGGACCTGCACTGGCTCCCCATTGCTGCACGAATCCGCTTCAAGGCCCTCGACCTAGCATACCGTGCGGCAAAGGGAACCGCTCCCGCCTACCTCCGGTCAATGGTCTCTAACTACACACCCTCAAGACCCCTACGCTCTGCATCTTCTGGCCGCCTCAGACCTACTCCTATCCAAGCTCCGGGAGGGTCATCAAAGAGAAGTCGCCTATTCTCAGTCCTTGCCCCACAATGGTGGAATGAACTACCCACCCAGTTAGGACAGCCGAAACACGTCCAATATTTCGCCGTCGACTAAAGACGCACTTCTTCAACCATTATCTGAATAAAAAATTTTTAAATTAAAATAAAATAACTAACCTTACTGTCAGCACTTGTCCTAATAAACTAACCTACACTGTAGCACTCAACACTTTGATGAACATTGTTGCTCAGCTGATAGAGTTGTGCCCTTCCTGATGGCTTGTCGTACAGAACATGTAAGTCGCTTTGGATAAAAGCGTCAGCTAAATGACTAAATGTAAATGTAAATGTAAAATTACAATACTGTTTTATATTATATTGTTCCCAGGCGAATGGGAACACTTGAAACAGAGGGCAAGAGCAAGTTTCATTAGTGATGCTCATCTGAAAGTTCTTGCTGAAAGTTCTTGCAAAAAGGAACATATGTTCAAAAAGAAACCCTTCTAAAATCCTTACAACATGCCCCCCCTTTAATTTAATGGATAGATATAGGATCATTCAATACATCCCCAAGCGTCAGAACTGATGTTGGCTTCTGTGAATTTCATATGCATGAGAGCGGGTCATTGCACCGCTGCCGATAATCGAATACACCCCCCCCCCCCCCCCCCCACCCCCCTCTCTCTCTCCAGAACCCCCCCCCCCCCCCTTTTTTTTTTACTTCATCCAAGGTCACCTAATCACCATGTTCTCTCAAAGACCTCCATCTTAACCAGGAGCGGTCGGGACGAATTTATACCCCCGGCCCCCATGTCATGATTACCAATCAGGTGGAGTAATAGCTGCTTAAGCAGACAGGGTTTTTGTCATCCCGGGGGGGTTCGAGGTGCCAGTCAAGGTTTCCACTGGGCTCATCTTGCATTGAGGGAAGGTGTCCACACACTATCCACACACAAGCACATACACGACACGCACGCTGAGCACGCTCACACACTAGCAGCCACTTTAACACTCATGCCGCACACACGCACACTTATGGCCAGAGGAAAGGCCACTTAAAGTAGTATAGCATCAGGAACAGTGTATTGCACTACTAAAGCTACCTAGCATGTCCTATATGCTCTGTAAATACTAATGTACAGATACCGAGATGGCACACCATGTACCTGTTTATTGCACTGTTTTATTGGATTCTATTAATATGTTGTACCACTGTATTTTATTGGATTATATTATATGTTGTACCACTGTATTGCACATCGTCGCGGGCAAGACCAGCCGCATTTCATTGTATACCTGTATGCCGTGACAATTAAAACTCTTGACTTGACTTGACTTGTGGTGGTGGTGCGTGGTGGTGGTGTGAGTCGTGGAGGCTACAGAGACTCTCAGGGGCTGTCAGTGCCTGGGACGGAGGCTCCAGGATTAAACGGCATTACGGGAGGGGAGGGTGAGCCGTTCTGATGAAGGATCAGAGCTGTCGTGGGCCTATACAGTATACACCCTCACAGCCAACACACAGAGCGATCCGTTACCCATCAAGTCTGTATCTACCCGTGCTGTGGTGAGAGATGTGTTATCTTGCTGAGCAACGGAAACAGCGTTTTTTGGACAAACTATCCTAAAATCTAAACGTCTTTGAGAAACATGTGTACTTTATCAGAATGCGACAAGGTGCCTTTGATGCTTTACTTCTCACTGCAGTGCAATCCCCATTTTTTTTCTTATTTCAGTATTATTTCATTTACTACTTTAGCAGGAAAGAGAGAATGTTTGAGAATTGATATTTGATGTTCATTTCAATCGCTCAGCCGTTATCTCCCCAACTACTGTAGGCGGTTCTACACATCTGTACTGAATCATATTTCACAAGAGGATCCCTGTCAGGGGCTCCTGTGACAAAATGGCCTGTGATTAAAAGGGGGGGCTCTGTGGCACAAAGTGCATCTATTTGGACATCTCCACAACATAGAACAACATTGATATCTGCTGCATTACGACACGCGCTACATCGTCTATTCAAAGGAGTCGACAGAAAGATTAACAGGGAGCATTTCTGCGAATCAAAATGCACAATGAATGAATTATCCGAATAAATCACCCGTCAGGAAAAATAATAAAGATCTTCTCCGTTTGACATTGAAAAGGTTCACAGCAGGAGTATGGTTTTCAATGTTTACCACTATCATCAGTCAACGTGTGTTAGAAGCTGAGATGGGGAAAAAGGGGGTCTTTGTTTTGCATTCAGAGAGAAAATCTGCCAAATCATTCTCTGTGACAAAGAAGCGTGTAAATCTAAGGTTATCAGGTGAATTATTATTGTATAACATTCACAGTTGAATGTATGTCAGCCGTTGGATGCATTTCAAAGTGACTCAGCAGTATGGCTCTCCATCTGAAGCCTTTGATTCTACGACCCGCCAGGGAAAGACAAAATGATCACAGCATAGTATAAATTTGAAGATTTTGTTAAGTTCTCCCACCCCCCCTATTCTCCAATTGGAAATCGGTTTTAATCAAGTCAATAAATGGTGAATTCATAATGCGGCCCGTCTCCCTCCTCTCCATATTCATAAATATCCAACGCTTTGAAGTGTGAAGCTCTTCTAACCAAAAGGAGCGATGGAGGAGGTGAAAAACACAAGATCTATTGTCGACTGATACACACTTGAGTGAGGTTGTCAGAAGAGGACGTGGCTTAGTGTTCTCGTAAAGACAAACATTACACACGTTAAGCTGGCTTAAACAGACACGAAATAAAGGGCCATTACCAGCCTTTTTAGACGTGTGGGTTCCAAGTAATTTTTTTCATAATCTTTTACCGTAAAAATATGGTTGTTGTTTTCTGCCGATTCACCACTGCCATTGGCTTCTAGTGTATCTGAGAAATGTGTCTTAAACAACACATAAACTGAAGGAATCCATTGCATTTTTACAAAAATACCATGCTAACATCTTACATGTCCCTTGTTTTCTGAAAGGTTGTGCCCCTGTGATATAGTACAGTATCTGAGGAAGAACACATGTACAATAGAGCAACGTTTCAGGGGGGAAAAACTCAAATCTTTTCAGGAAAATAAATTAACCCTCATAAACTTCCGTGGGTTTAGGGGGTTTCATTAAAACACATTTTCAGATACAATGGAAGCCTCTGGCAAGTGGTGAATCAGCAGAAAATAACTTCAAATTACGGTAAAAGATCGGGGCGGTCAGGTGGTGTAGCGGAAATTGCGCACGTCACCAACGCAGGAGACGCTGGGTTTGAGCCCAGCTCTCGGCGTTGCTACCAGCTTGGCTGGCCGTTCATAGTAATACAATTGGCAGTATTAGGGGGTGGGAAAGCTGGCGGGTGGGAATCTGGCGTTGTGGACAGCGTTGTGGACAGCGACGCCTACAGGTCAGGTCTCGGCGCTTGCTAAGCGGGGCAGGACTTGGTGGAGATAGCGTGCCCTCCCACGCGTTACACTCCACCAATGAGAGTCCTCGCTGCCAAGTGGAAAGAGCGGCACTGGCTTGACGGCGCACGTCTCGGAGGAAGCGTGCGTTCGACATCAGGACACCCTTGTACCGACTCGTAGGAGAACATGTGTACAACAACCAGGTAGGGGAGGGGGGGAATTGGCACAACGACTAAATTGGGACGGGGAGAAAATCTGAGAAAAATAGGAGAAAGAGAAGGTTAAAAAAAAATTTAAATAAAATATTACGGTAAAAGATGAGAGATGACCTGGAACAGACATGTCAAACCTCCAGTTTTGCAGTTGTCTTACTTCCAGATGCCATCTGGAGATGAATAATGGAAGGAAGTAAACACATTACCAAATCATGACGAAGTGTATTTCTTTTACATGAGCTATGCTGTCAATAGTATTTACATAAAGCGCTTGCAGTGCCTACTGAATTCATTGTGAATGCAATGTGCATACAGACAGGTGCGCACATAGCCAATTGGGAATGGATCTGAGTTGTGTGTACTAATGTGATGATCGTACTATGCAGTTTTCAGTGACAACGTTTTTGCTCTAGGCTGATGAGTTTCACCTTGTGGTTAGAAGGTATCTCTTACATCTTTAAATACCCCAATGCAAATGGCTTAGCAGCATCTACACTTTTACCCTCAATGAGAATGCAAGGATCTATGAATATGCAAATAGTAAAAACAAGCACCCTTTGAAATTAAGTCGGCAGGTTATATTCCTTCAAGACATGTCAATACCTACCTACTCATCTATCTGTGTACATGCTGAAGCTAAAGGTGGCAAGTTATCCACATATTGGACCACGAGAGGTTCCACCTATTAGTAACATCACACATGCAACTCAGATTTCAGGGAAATACAGAGAAGCTCTCTCCCTCTCCAGGGGAAGAATGTGAAATAAATAAGAATGGTGCTCTAGTGGTGACAAGTCAAAGTCATGCTTCCAAGAGGAGTTAACCATAACAAAACCATGATAAAAACAAAAAAACAAAAAGGTTTTTGAGTGGAGGGGATCTTTAAACCTGAGCAAGGTAACTAAAGGAAGAATATCGCCAACGGTTGCAATATATCTCACAGTTATTTGCATTTAAATGGAAAGCTTCCTCTGGGACCAGAATAATGAACTCCCTGGAAGGAATAGGAGTCAATTAGCCTGACCTGGAAAATCTGACATCACATTGCTAAATCTCAACATCCATAATGAATCAGCTGGCTAGTTGATGTGCAGGTAATGTAACTAGTTATACTGCTATTCAGTTTATTTTGGAGGTTCAAACACATTTCCAGCCACCTTGACACTCCTCGGGTAAACAAGTTGCCTGGCTGAGAGTCACCGTACCGTACACAGATCTGATAAGCTCTGTTCGGTTATAAAAAAACTAAGGCTGTCAAAGTTAGCGCGTCATGAACAATTCTGTAACGCCACTATTTTTTTAACGCACGATTAACGTTTAAAAAAATAAGAAAATAAAGATTTGTTTTACTATTTTTTTGTGTTAAATGACTGCATAAAGCAAGAATTTGTTGACTCTCATGTTGATAAGAGTATAGAAAAAATAAAGAAAAAAGATTTGATTAATTTGCTATGAATCGCGAGTTAACTATGGACAATAATGCGATTAATCAGATTAAATATTTGAATCGATTGACAGCGCTCTCCCAGTGAAACTCCTAGCCGCCAGGTGAAAAGAAGCGGCTGGCAACTCCACGTGTATCTGAGGAGGCATTATGGTCGTCTACATCCTCCCCAGAACGACCGGGAAGAGAATTGGCATAACAACAAAATTGGGGATATTTTAATTTGAGGCTAATCCAATTGCCGGGTTTCAGACTCTGTCAGGGCAAAAAGGAGCACAAATCAGAACAACGGGACCGACTACAATATATTTGCATTTGTTAGCCATGCTAGTGATCTAAAGTAACAATCAATCGATGCCCCAAACTTGCCACGTGAAAGAGTGAAAGAGTGAAATACTCACACTCACAGCCATGCCAATTGTCTGGGTGCCATGCGGTTTCTCCATAGCCCTTTCAGCGCAGGTTGGGGGCAACTCAGTCACGTGATTCAGCGGGAATTGCTGATTGGCTTGAGCACAGTGTGTTTACAAATACCCGCATCAAATACCCGCAAATATCCACAAAAGAAAAGGCAGCCCATGTTGCTGTTTTGTTGGGAGGTTGGCGACAGAAATGTGGTAGCTATATCACAAAGATTGTGATTTTACACTCCCAATAAAGGCCTGTACCACATTGACTCCTATCATAAGTCATAAGCTTTTTTCTACCTTCAGAGGCCGAATTACAAAGGTTTCCTGAGAACGCATACGAATGTGGCCATTCGAAATCGGATATATTTGACACGAACAGCCACTTTGTTAAAAAAAAATTATATGACACATGACTTAGTTAAGCTTCGCTCCTGACCGCTGCCTATTTTGTCACTGAGATATTACAACATGTACATGTAATGTACTCCATTAAAATGTAATATAGACATTTAAAACTCCCGACGAGAGCGATGGCTGTCCCTCTGTCCTCGTAGTCCACTTGGCAGGCTATTGATGTCTGCTCTTGAATAGTAATTAATGATCGCAGGCCCACCAGAACTCCTGGACGCCGTGTACATTTCAGTGGTGGTGGCTCTCGGGCCATTATATAACAGCCTGTTACCTATAAATGAGGTAATAAAATGCTGTGTGTGTGTGTGTGTGTGTGTGTGTGTGTGTGTGTGTGTGTGTGTGTGTGTGTGTGTGTGTGTGTGTGTGTGTGTTCAATCTCTGCCTCGGGGTCCTGCAGCTAATGAAAGATAAGGAAATGATAAGCAACACATAATACTTGTTAAACAAAGCTGAGGATAAGATGCTTTCCACGGCTCAGCCCGAAGCGAAGCTCATTTGGCTCCATTAGCACTTCCTGAAACAGAATATCTGAGTTTCTCTCCAAAGCTTTGGCACAGGATGAACATCCCTTTTGCCAACAGTCATTGGATTCTGAATTAACCTCCGGTAAAGTGTGTAGGCAGTCACTAGGAAGATCCAATGAGGTGGAAGCAGATGATGTTTCTAGCTTTTGACTGCCCGCCATAGTATCAGACAGGGACACCACAAATAGACATACCATACTGGCACAAAAAAGATATGCTAAACAGACACAATAACTTGTCCAACCCTGCTGCCAGTGCCACCACAGATAACTTGACAACGTGCGGGGGACTCTTGAGGTAGCCTCGTAATATATTGTTATTGCTTTTAAACTAACAATATCTAACATTTTCAGGGAAATATTTTCCTTAACCCTTGTGGCTTCCTGGTCATGAAAACTACTTTCTTGTGTGTGTGTGTGTGTGTGTGTGTGTGTGTGTGTGTGTGTGTGTGTGTGTGTGTGTGTGTGTGTGTGTGTGTGTGTGTGTGTGTGTGTGTGTGTGTGTGTGTGTGTGTGTGTGTGTGTGTGTCCGTGTGTGTGTGTGTGTGTGTGTGTGTGTGTGTGTGTGTGTGTGTGTGTGTGTGTGTGTGTGTGTGTGTGTGTGTGTGAGCACAGCGGTGTCTGTGTTTATTATTATTTCATGAAATTGGGAAAATATCTTCATTTTACATATATGTTCATTATGTCAAAGGCTTATGATTTGAAACACTCTAAAACAAAAGTTAGAGTGTTTAGAACCAACGGTGGACCTGGCGTCACTTTTCCTCTGCACCGCTCCCATGTTAAAAGGCATTTTTAATATGCTCTCATTCGTTAAATTCTAGATAGAATTACCAAATGCAATGTATAATACACAACGTCAAGGCTCAGTGTAATTTTTAATGGTGCTGTTACCGATGTAAAACACAAGGTGGCGCAATTCCTCTACAGCTCACTTTGCCAGCAACTAGGGAGAAGGTGCTCATGCCGGCCAAAGTGACTGAAAGTGAACCATTTTGCTCCGGTGAGTGGGGGGGGGGGGGGGGGGGGGGGGGGGGTGCGAGCGAGCTTTCAACACAGAAGCACCATAACAACCACCTCTGCTCCACTCCCTCTGGTATATTATCGCATGTCACACGCTGAAATACGAGCCCCCCCGGCCCGCGTCGCTTCTATGAGGAAGGGTAATTCACGGAAGAGCTCTGGTAGTCGGCCGACCAGCGACCCGTGTTCAGAATTCTACCGGGAGATTGACTAATGCTCGCCCGCAGAATATTCTAGTAATAATAAGCGCCTACTAACGTTTAGCGTCTCCGCTATTTCTGACCGAATTAGTCAACTTTTCTTTTTTCTAATGGCAGATTCTTATTCAGAGGTATTTCGTCGAGTTTACATACGCTGTAATGTGGTATCAGAAATGTATAGAAATATGATAAATATGACTATTTATCCTTTTTTTTTCTCAATAAAAACTGACGTGGTATCAAACAAACACAAATTTAAGTGGTTACAATTCCGAAATATATGTAATTTGTTACAGATATATTGAGATTAGGCTATTACTGTTAATCATGGGGGAACAATTTTTAAAAATAGTAAACAGTTAAAGTTATATGGCTTTGATCCAAGGCCCATTTTTGTCAAAATCCTTCAAAATCCTTAGGAAGCCACAAGGGCAATCGAAATCATGGAGTCGGGCTAGACCAGAGAAAACCAACCCATCAGCAATGTGTGAACGTCTGTGGAGTTGCCCGTGCGATCCCTTTTCCGTCCGGACATGCCCAGCGGTGTGCACATCCGCTGAAGTTCAACAGTGATACTTTAACCGAGACCCTCTTCTTGGGACCAAGTAAGGTTTCGTCGATAATGCAATGTACAGTTACCCCCCCACCCGGCCTACCCAACCCCCCCCCACCCACCCAACCACCTCCAATGTACAGTTTCCCACCACCCCCTCCACCCCACCTACCCAACCTCCTCCAATGTACAGTTTCTTCGTCAAATGTACATACTCTTTTTTTAGACTATTTTTGTATCACAAACAATACTGTATTTGTAAATCTGGTATGTCATAAATGTATAGATGTAGCAGTATTGTCTATCTGTATGTCAAGGCGGCACGGTGGTGTAGTGGTTAACACTGTCGCCTCACAGCAAGAAGGTCCAGGGTTCGATTCCCGCTTGGGGACCAGGTTTCCATGATGCCAGGTACCCAGGTGGGGTATCTCCCAGGCCTTTCTGTGTGGAGTTTGCATGTTCTCCCCGTGCTCGCAAGGGTTTCCCCCCCGATAAGATAAACCCAATGGAAAAACATGCACAACAACAGATCGCTAACGCTGTGGCGTCCTTGACGAAGACGGACAGGAGCACTTGGATTGGTCCCCTGGCGCAGCTCACGTTGACGCCTGTCTGCTCCCGGCTGCCCTTGGGGGGGAAGGACGACGGGATGGGTTAATCGCAGAGACGAATTGCATCGGCGATTCTAAAGAGACAATGCATGCGTGTGTGTTCAGGTGTGTGTGCTAAAAAAAAAAAAAAAAAAAAAAAACGAACCGCTGTGTGTACCGCTAAAACATTGAGTGTCGTTGCATGCCGAATAAAGACCTCCGCAACAGGTCCTGCATTATTATATATGTTATGATGAATTGAAAATGGGGGACCCTGATATAAACAAGACGAAAGTCTTTCTCTGGTCTGCATCCCCTTAACAATTGTGTGTATTGAGCTGTACTGTATTGTACCCATTCTGCAATCTGTTAATAACATTTTCAATCAATCAATCAATCAAACCGCTACTAGCAGAGGCCGGACCTCAAGTCTCAGACTCGTGAGACTTGTGACGCTTACTTTGAAAGGCTGGATTGTTTTTTTTTTTTCAATAATTTCTTCTGGAGACGTACATTGTTACTATAGCTGCGTTATCACCCATGTGCTTTCTATCCAAGTGCCAAGAGCGGACATTTCCAATAAGACAGTCATCTGTAGCAAGAGGCTAGAAGGATAAGGGGTAACCTAATGGATCAGTCTGAATGGCACACATGGGCTCTAATTGAGCCTAAAGGTTATACTCGAGGAGAGCTGCAGTGGTTGTTCTCAATATAAAAGGCCCCAAAGGTCAACCACGTTGGGAATTTGTGCAGGCCTATATATGCTGGGGGGGTGCCTTTAAATTGAGGAGACAGTGCTCGTTTAAAGATTTAACAGACTGAATGTGAATAGTGGCTGGCCTTGAAATTCAATGGACTTCACTTTGAAAAGGCCATGGGGGCCTCCTCCTTTAGGTATTCATTCTGCAGTTCGCAGTACATACAAATATTATGTTTTACTGCACTGGGTTGTAATGTGAATATAATATAATATAATGCAATATAATATAATATAATACAATATAATATGATATTATATAATATAATACAATATAGTATCATATCATATCATATCATATCATATAATATAATATCATATAATATAATCTAATATAAAACATTTGATGATTAGCTGTCATACTGACAATTCAACTCCATGAATTGGTATTATGTGGCAAGGCTACCTACTGTACTGTATGTCTTAGTTAAAGGGGAACATTGCCCAAATCAAGAATTCCACTATGTTATTTCTATGGCCTATCAATCAATTTGTGAACATGAGCTATACTCTCTGGCAAAGCCAGAAAACAGAAAGACTCAAACTTGTGATGTCATCAGGTATAAAGTCTGGAGCTGCTCCATGGACAATGAATGGGAGACAGATTTTCTGCACCCCCACATAATGTTTGTTTTCTTGTTTATACCGAAATGAGCTTCATTCTTTAGTGCACATGGAGTACACATGGAACATTCCCCTGGAATCAAGGTGAGTGTCACAAATTTGACTTCATGCTCGCTAACATTTTCTGAAAAATGGCATAGTTCCCCTTTAAGGTCTAATATCCGGTGGTGTCTAACAGGGGCGTATCTAGACCCAGCACTTCAGTAGGGCACAGAAGGGCACCAACAACTACGAAAAAAATTTGGCCGGTTTTGGCCGGTTTGTGGGCGAAAATGGGTGGATTTTGTAACTATTTTTTTTTTTACTTTATTTCGGTTTTAGGGTTAGGTTAGGGTTATGTTATTTAATTATTTTGGGGAGCCAGCCCCCCAAACTCCTGAAATGCATAGAAATCTATGAAATAAATAAAACAATCTGACATTTATATTAAAAAGAGCTAGCCACACAAACCCCTAAAATACATAGAAATCTATGCATTTTGGAACAGTTACTATATATATAGTCAATAAAGCATTTAGTCATACTTAAAGTTTAAAGTGCTTTACTTGCATTGAACATTGCATTGAACATTGAACATTGAGGAGACATCATTAGAAAGCACAATGTATGTTTCCATAGTTACGCAGATGACACACAATTGTACATCTCCGCTGAACCAAATGATCACACAGCTATAAACTCCATTTCCGCCTGTCTCTTAGCAATAAACAAATGGATGACGAACAACTTCCTAAAATTAAATGAGGGCAAAACTGAAATCCTACTAGTCGGTCCTATAACAAAAAGAGAAATGTTACAGAGCAATATGGGGCAACTTACTCCTTGGATCAAACCCGAAGTTACAAGTAAGTAACCTACACTGGCTTCTGGTAACATTTAGAATTGATTTCAAGGTCCTCCTCCTTATATACAAAGTATAAACATTGTGATCATCTACTACTGGTCTATTGAAGGTTCCAAGCCACAGTCTAAAGAAAATCAGGGATGCAGCCTTTGCTAACTATGCACCAAAGTTATGGAACACACTACCTATGGACATTAGGGAAGCTAGATCTCTTAATATTTTCAGAAATAAGCTAAAAACGTACCTCTTCACCATAGCCTTCTAATACACCCCGCTGTTGATTGTACTGTAGCACTATTTTACTCTGGCCATTCTATTGCATAATTTTACTATCTATTCTACTATTCTATTATTGCACTGTATTATTGGTGTGCAAACCAGTCAACTTACAAAAAAGAGCCTGTTGGAGGATTTCAACAAGATAAATGCAGTGCAAAATATTTCACTATAATATTTCAAAGCGAAGTAAAAAATATTATAATAATTATTTGATCATGTTAAATGATCATTTGATCATGTTAAAAAAGGGAAAATAAAAAACATTTGTTAAAAAAAAAAAAAAAAAAAAAAAAAACATTTTTTATTTTATTTTTTTCATCACTGGGGCACAGATGATCATCACTAGGGCACGTGCCCTAGTGATAGTGGTCTAAATACGCCGATGGTGTCTAATGTTCTAAAATTAGCGATTGAAAGCAACTGTTAAAAATTAAAAATATCTTCCTGGGGAGACCAAGGCTACTGAATGTAGGCTAAGTCAGCCATCTTAATGGGAGATGGGAGCATGGCCCATGCTCAGATTGTGCTGGTTGGTGTTGGGGGACAAAATTGATGGAAATGTGTGATGGATCACGGTCTATGTGGGTTTGGTTTTAGTTTATTCCTGTGCTATGGATGTATTTTGGGTGTTCTCTGGTGAGCTGTCAATCACCAGACACCAGTTATTTTTGTTTTTATCTTGTGAACTGTCAATCACCAGACACCAGTTAATTGCCATGCGGCTTGGCAGCTGTGTGGGCTTGATTGCCACCTGATTGATGCTACTGTAGACAGTGGTGGTTATTTTGGGGTCTTTCACCATTTATTTTACCCTGGTGTTTTCTATAGCTTTTACTTTTATTTATTTCAGTGTTCTTGTGTTTTCCCTCATCGCTCTGTGATTCCAGTGGTTAACTTTAAGATTCCCTCCTTTTGTGTGTCTGCATGTGTGTTCTACCCCCCCCCCCCCCCCCCCCCCCCCCCATTCGGACAGAAATGCATCCAAATTGTAACTGTTATACTCCAGTCCAGTGTTTTGACACAAGTATGTAACTCGTTGTCTGTAAATCAGGGAAACATCAGTACCTGGTATCTTTGGAGACAACAAGTTGGGTATTTGCATTTTGAGTTAGAGGTAGACCAATAACCAAAGGGTTGCTGGTTCGACCCCCAGCATTGACAGGAGGGTGTACGTGTGAGCTGGCGACTGCAGGCTGGCTGGCGATCTACATTGCACACCATCATCGCCCGTGAGCAAGGCATTGAGCCCTAATCTGCTCAAACAGGTAAAAATAAGCAGCACCTAACACAATATTGTATCAGGGAAGTGTGACAGTGAGCAGCCACTTCCCCAAATAACTGTTAATTATCGCCATGTCAATAATAGTTAGGTAAATGTCCTACAGTAGCTCTCTCTAGACAAATGTGCCCTGCTCTACCATAGCTGTTAAGATGTTATCACATCATAGTGATAATAATAATAATAATAATAATAATAATAATAATAATAATAATAATAATAATAATAATAATAATAATAATAATAATAATAATATAATAATAATAATAATAATAATAATGATAATAATAATAATATACTTTATTTATAAAGCACCCTTCATGCAATATAAAGCAGCCCAGAGTGATTTGACAACACAACACATAAAATGTACAAATGAATAATAAAATGCATGACTCAGTAAACAAATTGCATATCACAAGCAATACAATAAATAGAAAAAATAAAAGAGAGTTAAATAAAATGATTAAAACAAAAGGAATATGCTAGATACATCTTAGCCTGCAACGTACCACATGTGGGCCTTTTTTAGGACAATTTGCCCACCGGCACTTTGGCGACCCCTAGTGGCTTGGGTGTGCATATTTTGTAATACAATATATATATCGAATTGAAGGCTTATTTGTTGCCTGTCGATAGCGACAAAATCCGACAAAAAAACCCGCTCAGCAGTTCTCGAGTTACATGCCAGTATTTGAGGCTTGTGCAAAGTACACGGTATTGCACAAAATACCACTCCCGACTCTTGGGGCTCTAGTTCCGTCAATCATTTGGCGATCTCGAAGATTATTGTGGAGGTTTGTAGCCAATGAGTGTGGCTTTCCAATGATACCCCATCTGGGGATATGCTCTAGGATCTAGGTGAAAAACGAATGAGCAAAAACAGGAAGAGAAAAACAGCCGAATGAATTGAAGTCTATGAGAAAACTGAGTTTTTCTTTTGTACACAGTTTACCAAAATCCCTCCTAATCACTCATTTCTCAATGGATCTTTATGAAATTTGGATATGTACTACATAAGGCTTCAGGCTATGGGTCCGTATGGATTATTAAGCCTCCAGACATTCTGGGGAAATACTACCTCTGGACTACTAACTACTACAGACAAACTTGAGTAACAAGTTTTTCTACAACTCAAGTTCAGACCTATGTTACTCAATTTCATTAGTACTAAACGTGAATTTTCTTTCTGGAATCAGATACTTCAGAATGTCATCTTTCAAAAGAGACCAGGCTCATGCATGTGCTATAAGTATAAAGTATGTTGTTTTGGAAGCGGCTGGGTGGCGCAGCGGACTAAGCGCTCGTCACCAACGCGAGAGACACTGGTATCGAATTTAGCTGTCAGCGTTGCCTCCGGCTTGGCCGGCCGTCATACTGGCTCAATTGGCAGAGTCAGCGGGAGGGAAGCCGGTGGGTGGTAATCTGGTCGTTGTAAACAGCGACTTCTACAGGTCGGTCAGGGCGCCTGCACAGCGAGGAAGGGAGATGGTGAGGGTAGTGTGAGCCTCCCACACGTTACACCTCACCAATGAGAGTCCGCGCTGGCAGGTGAAAAGAAGTGGCTGGCTGACTCTGCATGTATCGGAGGGGACATGTGATAGTATCCATCAACCCTCCCTAGACTGACCAGTGGGGAGCACATGCGAGCAACGACCAGGAAGGGGATGGGGGAATTGACATGACTAAATTGGGATGGGAGAACAATCTGAGAAAAACAGGATGAGAAGAAGTGTATATAAAAAAAAAAGTATGTTGTTTTAGTTTGCAAAAAAAGTATGCAGTCCTCAAAAATGAAAACTGAAATGGCCACTTTTGGGGCCGCAGGTTAAGCGGCCAAGTTAAAAAGATGTGTTTTCAGATGCTGTTTAAAAATCACACTTTGATCACACTTTTAGTTTTCAAATGAGTGTTTAAAGGGATAGTTCTGGCAAGTTAGCCACAAACCAATGCAAAGCCAATGGGGTCAGGCCCCTGTCTGTACTAGCTGACACATACAGTATGGCAACTGAAATCTACTCCACAGTGCACACAATTTAGATTTCAGTTTCCTTCAGATTGCGTGTATGGGCTAGGGTAAACATATTTTTTTAAGAATTAAATGAGCAATGTTTTAGAGTGTTATGTGCACTGTGTCAGTAGTGAAATGCATCCGACGTTTGTAGGCTGCACACACCAGGGATACGTAGTAACTATACAACCGCAAGTACATATTAAAAATGGTTTATGTCTGAATGCTTACATTTTTATTGGTCTGTCTGTACAAACAAGGAGGGGGAAATGCACGGGGTCAAAGGTTATGATTAACATCAATCTTCGATCTTCCCGTATGCCTGATTTGACTACAAATGCCAATACAGTATACATCTTTTTCTTGACACGGCAAAGTTGAAATTGATAGTCTCAATCAAACGGGGTTATAGGCATTTATAAGTCAGATCCATCAGCGGGGGTCGATCGGACCGGTGCATTCGGGGGCCACGGGTGGGAGTCAACAGAGATGACGTGTAATTTAGCAAACGATTTAAATCAATTTGAAATATCTGAGTACCGGAGCGGGAGGGGTGGTGCGGGGAGACGGCTGCCTGTTCTGGCATCTCTCCTCTCTCCACTGTCGCTATCTCACTTATTGATTCACAACACTCATTACCGGATGAAAACGGCACGGCGCCGCGACGCCGTGATTCATGGCATGTGGGAGTGAAAGAAGGGAAAGGTCACTGGATGTGCCCCGTCATGCACATCAGAGAGATGGAACACCATGCGCCGACATGACATGTATCGCAGGCATGTATCTGACATGTATCGCAGGTGATAACTCTGCGTGCATGAATAAAAAAGATGATATAAAAAGGGTAAAAGAAATATATGATGACGGTAATGTTGAAGCAATAAAAAATCAGGTGTTCTGCTAGGATAGGGCAATTAGTGGCTCTAGAGCGGCCCTTTGGTAAACCGAAGGTTCCCGGTTCGATTCCAGCTCCTCCCAGCAGCATGTCGATTAGCCCCTTACGTGACTGCGATCTGCAAGCCAGGGGCTTTTGTAACCGCAGTCACTCTCAGCTATGCCGCTACCAGGCTCGTATTAAGTAACACGCGCTGCTTCTGAGCTGGGGGTGTGTCAAAAATATATCAGATATGAATTTCAAAGATACCCAGCTTACAATATGGGTTTAACACAGCGAAACGCTCTGAAAGCTCGGAGTTGCTAATAAACCTTATCATTGTTACAAAACGAGTGGTAATTACAGAGCGAGCCGTGTATTTCTGCATTGGTGTCACGGCGCATGCGCACCAGGCTTGCTCTGTAATTACCAGTCGTTTTGTAACAATGATTTAAAAGGTTTATTAGCTTTCAGACCCCAGCGTTTCGCTGTGTTAAACCCATATTGTACGCTGGGACACTTAAACCCCTAACTCAGTGGTCGGCAACCTGCGGCCTCGAGGCCGCATGCGGCTCTTTAGCCAATCAGATGCGGCTCCCTGGCCCCCCCCCCCCCCCCCCCAAAAAACGTTTTTTTTTTTATATATCGATGTCATACTGTGACACTGAAATGAAAAAATATTTCATCAACTAAGATATTTAGTCAACAAAAGGCTTACCTGTATGCCTGATATGTGGTGCGAAATTTGTGAACAACGAAAAATGTATTTTTTATTTTATAGATTTTCCACAAATAAGGGAAGGACTCTAATAGAGCTGCATAGTTCAGGGTTTTATTTCAAAGTAGGTTTACAGATGCAAGTGTTTTTTCTCCTTTTCTGTGTTTTATTTCAAAGTAGGTCTACAGTACACATGGTAGTCTTTTTTCAAAGTGGACTACTTTTATTTTATAAATGTTCCACAAATAAGGGAAGGACTCAAATATACCTGAATAGTTCAGGGTTTTATTTCAAAGTCGGTCTACAGACACCAGTGTTTTGTCTCCTCTTCTGTTTTTTATAAAAAAATAGGTCTACACAGCCAGTATTTTTTCTCCACTTCATAAGAGTTTGAGGTTTTCCTTTGTTATAACAGGTAAAAACAGCAATTAAAAAGTCAAATTTTTCTTTTTGTTGCTTTATAATCCCATTAATGCAACAAACTGTGTGCTATAAGTATAAAGTATAATAAATCGCAAATTACTTTGGGTATGCAATTGTCAGGCGTTTTATGCTAAATGTGGGGTATGCTTGGGGATATATAAAATGTTATACACTGTGTTATCTTCATTTTAAGGGTAAATAGGTTGTGCGGCTCCCTGAGCATTTTATTTTGTGGGACGGGGGAAAAGTGGCTCTTTTGATAGTAAAGGTTGCTGACCCCTGCCCTAACTGCTCCCGATGAGCAGGTTGACACTTTGCATGGTTGCCTCGGCCGTCGGTGTGTGAATGTGTGAGAGAATGGGTGGATGTGAGGCATAAGTTGTAAAGCGCTTTGGATAAAAGCGCTATATAAAATACAGTCCAATTAATATACGATTAAATACAAAGGCTGTTCAGCTTGCGTATAACGGAAGTCCAAAGTAGAGGCGGCAGACTAAACGGAATCCGAGGCACTCAAAGGATGATTGTGAATTAAAAATAATTTATTCAAACTGTTTAATGACGTCCCATGTCTGAATTAGTTTGAGCAGCTATATGTACAGTTATTACACTGTATATATGAATACCTTTTTTTACAGGCAGATTCCAATGATCTCCAGTTAATGCATGACATCTTGCCTTGGTCTTGATTGGACCTTGATTGGAAATGCTTTTTGATTAATAAAAATAAATAGCCCGCTGCGTTTATTGCAATATGCAAATGAGAAATTGTCAAAAAGAGAAAAAGAAAAAAGCTGAATAATATGGGATTAATTTGATTTGGACACCATGCAGAGGAATAGCATCCAAAGGAGCCTCGGCTAAATAGCCCAGAGTGAAAGCTGACCTATCATTTCTTCACACGCCCCTCTCCAAAGCAATTAAGTGTGAAAATAGCAGTCCGGCATTACTGCTCCAAATTAGCAGGAACAATGTCTAATTGCTGCTTCATTCCGTGTCTCGCTTCATTACTGGGTATCTGACCTTTTTACAGCTAATTAACATGGTTGTCAGCAACTTCTGGACTTTGTTAGATGCATCACGCCATAGACGCTGGCTGGCTATTCATTCTAATAAAGTATGGAGGAGAGATCGTGTAAACACACACACACAGGGGTCTAACACAACATATAGGCCTATACTGCTAGATTCATGATATGACCTTTTAGGAGGTGGGAGGGAGAAACACCTTCAACACAGTCACAGTTAGCTTTAATGACCTGCGGAAATTGTGTGCAGCCTGCGCCGAAATGAGATCCTTAGACACCGCATTTCCCTCATGACTGCCGCGATTACCTAAAAGCACTCTCACACTGGAGTCACTGTAAATACAGAACGGACTAATTGGTTTGTTGTGGTTACAGGCAGCATAACCATATGGGGACCTAGAGTTCTTGTTAGCAGTAGCTAATCATGCAGTGAGAAATAATAATAAGGATGTGTGCCAATTCCGTGCAGACTTGCGCCGGCTATATGTCACGCCAACCAGGCAACAAGGGCCCCAATAGCATCTGGAACATGCCCGCTTTGGTGCTCATAGCCTTTGATTCCAGAAGCCATATACCATATGGGTAATAGTATACAGCATAATGCAATCGCTGCAACACAGATCAGTTACCAGTCAGTAGAAAGCCATAGCCTTTACTTTCACAGGGGACATCAAACCTAAACTAAAATGTCAGAAACATAATACTGACCGATCCAGGCAATGTAATAAATAAAGAAAGAAGACACACGGTTATGACTGAGGATATTGTAGCTCACTAAGTCGTTTGATATGCATAATATTACCTTTCTGAAAGCCTATGGGGAGGAAGCGAGGGCGCTCACAAATTGGAGATAAACTAAGTTGTCATGGCAACATAGAGCAAAGATTTGTGAAATCTGCAGTCTTAAATCTGCCACGCATGGGACCAAGGGAGAAAGATAATCCATCAATCCCGAAGGTATAATTACAACATTACCGTGCTCAATATTGTAAGGGTAGACCTGGTAAAATGATGCATTTCATTGCATCCATTGGTAACATTTAAATGATGTCATATTTCAAAGTCAAGAGTATTCAGGCCTATTCTATGTCATGGGTTGTTCATAAAGCATTGTGAAGAAAATCATTGCAAAAAGCAGAGTTATTATAAAGGAAATACTGGGCCTTGAGCACGACTTCACAGTTAATTCAGCATTCAACCAAAGTGGGAACCCAGCCTGAGCATTGATTTATTTATTTATCTTTATTTATCTCGAACATAACAAACGTTTTTTTTTTTTACAGTATATTGCCTGGCAATTAATTGTTTCAGGCTTTAAACAAGATTTGAGCTGTTCTAATTGACACAAATCCATAAAACTTTAAGTGGGTCACTGTATGTCATCTTATAAGAGCAAAATGGCCACTGTGTGGTTATGGTCAAGGAAGAGACTATATGGATTGCTTACAAAGAAAAGATGAAAAGAGTTGAGAGTAGAAATTCTAATTCCTACTATAGCTTAATTCTGAAAAAAGAAAATTAAGTGTGAAATATCTTATGTATTACACAGTTCTCAGTGTGTAAATAATATTCACTTAGTGACAAACAGTCTACTCGAGACAGTGTAAGGGTTTGGCACTTATTTCCTTATCTCACTCAAATGAAAGGTTAAGAGACATAGACTGAGATACTAAAACAATGCTATTTTTTTTTTATTTTTTTATTAAAGGGGCAGTTCACCCACAAAATAAATCATACTTTTCCTCTTACGCAAAGTGCTACATTTGTCGAAAGATTGAAAAGCTCATTTCAGTACAAGTCAGTTTTGAGCTGTGACATTCTGACACCTACAGTATCTACAGTAGCTCTGAAAACAACACCAACCTCATTCCTTGACCATTTGCAATTGACACACAACTAGGGGTGTAACGATGCATCGATTAATCGAAATGCATCGATTCGAATGTGTTAGAATCGATGCATCGATTTGAATATGTTAGAATCGATTATAATCGAAATTAATCCAAAAAAATATGTTTTATATATATATATTAGAGCTGCGTTAACGCAATACTAGTATCGCGCGATAATATAATTAACACATTAATAAAAAAATAAAAAAAAAAATTACATTTTTTTTTTTTACCTTTATTTACCCAGGGTAGGTTCGCTGAGCACAGATGCTCTTTTTCAGGAACGCCCTGCTTCACATCTATGCCCACCTCTAATATATATATATATATATTTTTTTTTTTTACCTATAGCCCATTCATGCTGAGTGAATCAGTTCCCCCAGCCACATTTGTGTATTCAACATTTTTTGTTTTGGGGAATTAACTAATAGAAAATTAATAGAAAATGTATTGAAAATTAATCGAATCGAATCGTGGTCAAATGAAGAGATTTCATGATGCATTGAATCGTTGCCTGAATAATCATAATCGAATCGAATCGTTGTGAGGTCGCATCGTTACACCCCTACACACAACACAATGTCGGTACACCCAGTGGTAGAATTACAGAAGATGAATACATGCCGTCACTCATCCTTCTGCACTCAAGGTGTGTTTGGAACTTTAGACCACTATATCTATCTTTCCAGATAGTTTCGGTGTGATTTGCCAGGTTTTGGAGATATCTGCTGAAGAGGTTCTACCGTCACACCTTTACAATGGAGCTGAATGTCACACGATCTGTGGTGCATGGATCGGGAGTGGTGGCCAAAGAATATAGAAAAAACAAACATAATAGCACTTTGATTCAAAGATTTGAGGACGGAGGTTATGGGGTGTCACTTTGAAAAGACTCCTTAATCACCACGTCCTCCTTTTATAAGGATGTCAGTTAAGACCAGGACAACAAGGGGAGGGCCTGAAAGAGCTGTGGAGATGCTAATGATGCTTTTTAGCTTCACATCTCGTGTCCATTCTTTTGTTTTATGGCCTCGGCCAAAACTCCACCACAGCTATAAATCACTCTAATGAATATAATAGCAGATTTTCTGACACACAGGAGAGAGTGCAACAACAAGAGAGACAAAATGTTGAACATTCACTTCGACGGACATGAACAAATAGTGAGAATTAACAGACTTTTAGGTGACTAATGCATCGACCACTAGGGCTGACCTTCGAAGCTTTTTTTGGCAATCGAAGCTTCGGGGCCGAGCTTCGATTTTAATTCGAAGCTTCGATAATTTTTTTTTAAATTAATTAATATTTTTTTTTTTTTTTTTTTTTTTTTAGCTTATGTTGTGGGACTTGTACAGCACTTTCATAAACGTTGTTGTTTTTAAATGTGCTCTATAAATAAAGTGGGTTGGATTAATTAATTAAGTAGCCCCTTTCGTGACTGAGCCAACAAGGTTTCACTCGGCTGTGTGATTTAATTCAAGGTGGATCGCTGTTGTCGTTTGAACAACTTCAGATTTCATGGGAACTACCAATCCCCCAAATCAAGAATGTTTAAGATGAATGAAGTAAGATTTAGATTATTTGAAATATGGCCTGTGTAGACTAAACTATGCACAGAATTATGTCAGTCTACAAGGTCCGGATTCTACATGGTCCGGCAATGTAGACCTTGTAGACTCCACTACAGACCAATTATCAGTGAATGTTCATGCATTTTTAAGAAGGGCAACTTCCACAAAAAAACAAAGAACTCACCAAAACATCTCAGTAGCACCTTATCTAAATTTTATTTCCTATTTTGTTTATTCATCCCAGTATCTTTCTTTCTTATGTGTGGAATTCTACAAGGCATGTAGGTGTATATGTATTTGAGGATGATATCCTTCAAACAGGCAATAGTGATGATATAATTTGGGCAGTGCTGAGCTGGGTTACTTTCCTCCAGTGTATTTGTCCCCCGGCCCCACCCAATGGCCCCATGCGCGCGCACACACGCACGCACGCACACACACACACACACACACACACACACACACACACACACACACACACACACACACACACACACACACACACACACACACACACACACACACACACACACACACACACACACACACACACACACACACACACACACACACACACACACACATTTACATTTAGTCATTTAGCTGACGCTTTTATCCAAAGCGACTTACAAGTTCTGTACGACAAGACAGCAAGAAGGGTACAACTCTATCAGCTGAGTAACAATGTTTATCAAAGTGTTGCGTGTTACAGTGTAGGTTAGTTTATTAGGAAAAGTGCATGACAGTAAGGTTAGTCACGGTTAGATTTTTTTTTTTTTTTTTTAATCATTTCAGATAATGGTTGAAGAAGTGAGTCTTTAGTCGTCGGCGAAAGATTGGACGGGATTCGGCTGTCCTAACTGGGATGGGTAGTTCTCACACACACACACACACACACACACACACACACACACACACACACACACACACACACACACACACACACACACACACACACACACACACACACACACACACACACACACACACACACACACACACACACACACACACACACACACACACACACACACACACACACACACACACACACACACACACACACGTCGAAGTATTTAAGACAGCCCTATCGACCACCCTATTGAAAAATCGATTTCCCCACATTCTGCAACTCAGTCATGGAGAAGGATTTATTTAATCTAATACACATTAAATAGACCAAAGCATATTTGTCAATATTCGTGTGTGTGGAGCCAGTCAGAGATAACTTGACAACAGAGACACAGTTATCAGGAATTAACTAAAGAAACAGAGAGGAAATTGTATAAACATTTATATTTTAGTCGACTAACAGCGCTTTACAATTTATGCCTCACATTCACCCATTCATTCACACATTCACACACCGACGGTGGAGGCGACCATGCAAGGTGCCAACCTGCTCATCAGGAGCGGTTAGGGGTTAAGGGTCTCAAGGACACTTCGACACGCTGACGGGAGGATCCGGAATCAAAATGCAGATTAGCCTAGTGAAAATATGTACACAGAGGTATACTGTAATGTAATGTATTTGCACTAGGCTAATCTGATTGTGTTACATCATGTGAGCAGTTATAATAGATGGTCGAGCCACTTCGTTCCATTTTAGTAATTGTATTCTGTGGGATTACTGTTAAGATAATGACTGCAGTTTATCTTTGCGTTGCATTCGGAGGAAAGGAATCAATGAGAGACGATGAACTCTAGCCTTTTTGGCTTGGTTTATTTCACATTGGTCATACACATTGTTGTAGCGTGCACCTGCTACTCCAAGGTGTAGCTATAGAGAGAGGAAGAGACGAGAGAGAGCTGAGCAGGTGGAGGTGGACACACCCCTTTTATAGGCTCAGCATGATGAAACAGATGTGCGCCTCTACCTTTAGTTAGAGCGCCGCATAGTGTTACAACAACATTACTGCACTCATCATAATATACAGAGAACACATTGATATATGTAGCACATAATAGCACAACTGAGGACATTTTACCTTTACTCTTAACACACCCACTTGAACTCAGGTTGTTGTATTTACAGAAATCAAGCATAGTAAAATGCATATATCTTAACAATTACGTATGATCCCAACTCACTCGGGTCAGTGCGGGTGGGGTTTGAATATTCAGGCCCGTGGAGGACGGACTCTAAGCACTGCCAGTCTGGCAAAGTGGGTCACGCCCAGATTATGTTATGTCCAAGGCAGATGACCCTAGGGACAAATAAAGTAATCTGTAATCTTGAATATCGCGAACAATGCCTCAGAACGAAACAACCGCTCCGTTCATGGTGAATCAACAGAGTGGGGACAACCCCAAAAGTAGTACGTAGTTCTAGCGTGAGGTGTGCTTACCTCCAGTCCCCCTCGCTCCCCCACAGCCCCATGAGTAATGGTAACGTCGTCGCTGGTTTAAAGATTTAGCTGTCAGCGAATGTCAAATGTAAGCTAAGGTTTGTTTCACAGCTGCCTTTTTTCAGGAGTGCAAGATAGCTGGTAGCTATTGTAGAAAGGCTGGGATAAATAAGTGCTGGCATTTCGCTATTCCTCCCAGACACAGAGAGACACCGACACAGAGCTAGCACAGTGGGGCGCATGGGAGACGAGATGAAACAATCATTCAAAATTCTTAGTTCTTCAAAGGGAGTGTGAATGTATGAAAAAATAAATAATAATAATGAAAATAAATAAAATAAAATACAGGGAGTGGAGTAGGCCGTGACTGGGGAAGCGTACTCCTCGCGGGTCGTACAAAACAAGAAAGCAGTGATGTAAGATAACGGGATTCAGAGAAACTTCCAATATTGAATGCTTCAAACGATGAACATCCATCCACCCTCAACTCTCTGGACAAATTTGTGTCGACATAGTTATATTACAGAATTTCACAGAGGATGGGTGCAGTTCTGATGAAAAACTGGATTAAAGGTGACTTTAAAAGGGATCTGCTGTGTGCCGGGCATTTTAGATTGGCATTTCATTTTGTATTTTAGTTTTTTTTAATGGTGATGATGTTGTTGTTGTTGCTGTTGTTGGTGATGATGATGATGATGATGATGATGATGGTGATGATGATGATGATGATGATGATGATGATGATGATGATGATGATTTATGTATTGACACTGGATAAAGATATTTAGGGTTATACTATTAATCCTGAGTCTGATTTATTGTGTTTATCCTTGATTACTTTTCTTAAGAATGTGTATGAGAAGCTTGCTTCAAATGTATGTGTTCAATTAAATCAATCAATGGACATGTGTTCCATGATGTAGTGTAGACATGGTAAATGTTTTTTACACAGAAAAAAACGACCACATTAAAAAAGGACTCCATTGAAAAATAAAACTGATTGTTACGCACTATGGTAATCCATAGAGTCTAAATTCATAAATTAAGTTACAGCATTAGTTTACCCTGTGTAATTTGTGGGAGTAGTAAAAATGAAGAATCAATAAAAAATTACATTTATCTTTTACTTTTCTTAGGTTCAGAATTCCCATCCACAAGTACAATAAACAAGGTGACCTGTTGGGATGTTAGATCCTAATGTGAAAAACTGTGATTTTATATGTCTTTATGTGCTCATTTAATACTGTTTTTTCTGTTGTGAAGCACTTTGAGCTGCAATTTCTGTATGAAAGGTGCTATATAAATAACGTTTATTATTATTATTATTATTACAGTACATTTGAGTACAGTACAGTGCAGTTCTCAGAGTTCTCCTCCAGATAAATTACATTTTCAATCATCCCTAAAGTCATCATATCACATCACATGAAATCATCACAATTACACAGTGAAGAACACCCTTGACTGTAATGTTGTGATTTTACAGTTACAATAGTTTCCAACAAAAGTATGTTTGGACTTAAACTGGACAAAAAAAAATAAAAAAGATGAACATTTGGTGAATGTGTTCATCTAATAAATTAAATTACAACCTGGCCAAATTATGAGCAGTGACTGTGACTTTGGTTCTATTGAGGAGACTTCACACACATTAACACATGTTGGTATTGCAATGAGCTGTGGTAAATCAAAATACCACACTTGTATGATGTTTAGCAATTGATGTCACAATCAAGAACTGCAGGTATTTATAATTTCAATACAGCTCTCTGCTGGTTTTTAATGGGAGCAAGTCACATGCCTCCATATACTAAACAACATTATGCATTCTGTTTTCCCTTTGGATGAATGAGGGAGAAGATTGGATTCAAGATTAGATACAATGTTATTGTCATTGTGCAACAGCACAAATGTACAACAAAATTAAGTTGGCATCTAACCAGATAATAGTAAAGTGTATAGCAATAGACAATGTAACATTAAAATATGTATAAATGACGAGTAGTAAATATGCTAAGCTAATGTATGTACAGTAGTATTATAGCCTATACAGTGGTAGTATGTATACTAGCTATACTAGCCAGTGGTATATACATTATAGTGGAATAAATACACATACTGTATAGGTAGAAGTTTATACACATAGGTGTATACACATATATATATATATATATATATATATATATATATATATATATATATATATATATATATATATATATATATATATATATATATATATATATATATATATATATATATATATATATATATATATATATGTATACCTAATACTATGTATTCAGAATTATTACAGTATGGATAGGCTATCGATAGGTAGGTAGTTATGAGTACTGTGTAAGACAGTTGTAGTCCGTGTGTATAGGCATCAGAGTTCAGAGTTGAAACGGAATAGGTTGAATAGAGGCAACAGAGCCTAGAATATTCTATCAGGGGTGCAGATACTAGCAACCAAGGGGCACTTCATATAAAAAAATGTAAAATGCTGATTTATTTTGCACATAATCTCACACATCCATTCACACAAATCATTGTGTTGTGTCAATTACAGCTCAATGAAGCAGACAAGGTATTGCTATTTTTCCATCTACATCATTTCATGGTTCTGCAAAAACACACAGATTCAATGTCCCCGATGACATCACTGGTGGCCATATTCGTTCTTATTTACTCTCAATAACTGAAACTAAATGTGTGCAAAACTGTTTAGAGTGTGTGAGATTATGTACAACCTTTTTTGGTGAAGTGCCCCTTTAAGGAGTGCATTGGAATGGTAGTCAATTTGGGATTTATTTAAGCAGGGTTGTCCATACCCTAGTCGTTTGGTGTAAACTAATCTGGGTTTTCAACGCCGGACGCGGGTTCTAAAAGCTGCGTTGTCTGTCCCCCTTTATATGGGTGCAATGCCAGTTTAAATCACGTAGAAAGCACCTTACGACACATGTACTGTGCCTACGCCCAGCTGTGTTTGGCTAGCATATGAAAACAAGCAATAAAGAAATAAATGTCTTCGCTCACTATGTCAGCCCTCTCCAGTCTGCACAGGAAACAGGTGTGGCGCAAAGAGCCTCTTAGCACATGACCTCATCCATTAGACTACCTTAAAAACACTTTGCTTTCTGACTGCCTTACAAGCTCAGATGTAACGGAACATGAACGTGCGTTTCCTAAATGTAAGCCGGTTAGGCTGTAAAATGTCACTTTTGCAACACTTAACCGGTGTCCTTGAGAGAAAACGTTCTCAAACTTTTCGCCCATGTTCTTCTTTTCAAATGCAATTGACTGCTGACAGTGTCTCCCACCCAGGGGAGAAAGAAGCACAGTTACAGTATATTACAGTTTATTACAATACCAGATGTCAAAACTGATGATGTCATCAGAACATATCTCACCTGTCCATCACACAGCCTGCAACACAGCTCTGCCCAGAGCCCTATTACTGTAACGCCGACATACCTTGAAGAGGAAAGTGTTTGAAAGCAAATGTGGTAATGACTTTGAATTGCATGTATACACAAATAACCAAATATAAATGGTAAATGGAGTGCAATTTATATAGCGCTTTTATCCAAAGTGTTTTACAATTTAGGCCTCACATTCACCCATTCACTCACACACGGCAGAGGCAACCATCAAAGTGCCAACCAAAGCAATTAATATATTATTATTTATTCTTATATCAGGGGAAAAGAGTCTGTTTACTTCGTCTTTGAGCAGAGCCGTTTGACAGTGGAACGTCGTTCAACTCTCTGCGTAGGGGTGTGTCCCAAAGCGGCTCCGCGGACAGTGACTAATGGAACAACTCGCGGGACATGATGACAGTAACCATGGTGATTTTACTCATCATCAACGGACCAACACCAAAAAGTGTCACTTAATGACAAAAACAATTCAAGTCTTGATGCTTTGATTTCCAGCATAGGGAGACTGTTATTATCTTTATAGATGTTGACCTGTCCAAGACGATTGGAATAGTGTAGGCCTACTACAGGACAATGTATGTTGTAATGTAACATGTAATGTTTTAGGGTGGATTTTCCCACCACTGTTCCCATGTGAAGACCTTTGGTCCAAGCAGTGCCATTATTAACGCCTTATAAAATGTCAAAAGCGCATAGTTGTAACATGAAAAGGAACCAAATAATTTATTTAATTCCATAATAAAAAAATTAAATGTTTTAGATATTTTATTTTATTTATATTTTGCCTTTATTTAACCAGGTTTGTACCATTGAGATCCAGGATCTCTTTTAAAAGGCAGACCTGGCCAAAAATAGCAGCAACACAGTTTCAAAATAAACACATAGACATTACAGATACAAGTAACTTGACAAAGTGATCAGATAAAACTAGGGCTGTCAGTTTATCGTGTTAATTAGATTAATTAATTACACAGCAAATTATCGCGTTATGAAAATTAACGCAACATTTATTAATTTTTTTGTATTTTTTTGTATTTTATTTTTTTATTATTTTTTAAACAAACGTATAAACAAACATGACAACACACGACAAGATAAGAAAAAAATATATTTTAAATACTTTTTTATAATTTTATTTTTTTAATCTCATTAATTCCATAAGAACGTATAATAAACATTTACAGACTTTTTTTTAAATGGTCCATTTGCATGTTCTTGGTATCTGATTCTAGGGACATCTATGGATCTCAGGGAATGTATTCCCAGTGTCAGAAATACTGTGTCTGTTACTAGGCTTGAGTAAATTGTAATGAACCAAATGAGAATATCAATTAATATTTTTTTTTTAATCTTTGACTGTGAATAACACCATGCTAAAATTGACCAGACCTGGAAAATCTAAGCAAATGAATAAAGGGAAGATGATTAAACAGAAGGTTTTGTAGATACAGCACTGAATTCTGCCATCCGGACACATGTAATTTGAAATATGATTATAGAATATAGAATATCAGGACTAAAATGGTTATGCGATTAATTAGATTAATTCATTACAAATCTTGTAATTAATTAGATAAACTTTTTTTAATCGGCTGACAGCATAGATGAAACATTTGCACACAGAAAGCCTGGTTACAATAGACTTCACCATATAGCCTTAAGTACATTCAGGGTTTCCAATCGTTGAACTTTAAGATCAGACGAAGAAGATTGGAAGATATATAAGGTTTCCGTGCTGGTGATGTATCCACCTAAAGAAGGCCCACACCGTTTTAGTATACCTGTCTCATTTTTATGTTCAGTGAAGACCTCAAGGTCTGTATCCCCGGAATTACTGTCTCTGTTATCTCTCAAGCCTGATCTACAACAATCTACTTCTTCTTCGACCTAAGGAGGTGTAATGTGTGACAGGTATGGAGGATGGGGGGGGGGGACTTGGCTGATACCTGATTGGATTTGTCATCCATGATACACATGACCACAGGCAGAAACATGGTGTAGTAATTTAACAGTAATGTGTAGCTGGCGTTGTGGCACTCTGTCACTTGGGGCGAGGGTGTGGGTGGAGATGTGCGAGAGCGGCGAAGCTCCCGTTCACTCCGTCCAAACCGGTCCCATTTTCTCCTGCCTGGCTGGCTGGCTGGCTGGCTGCACTGCGCTGACCTAACATGATGAATGCTCTCCTCAAGAGAGAGAAACAGGCCTTGTTGTTATTGATGTTCTCAATTAATAACCCCACACACACACCACTGCAGGATTCATACCTGCTGTGTCCGGCACGCTGCAGGCACCGCTGCTAAAACTAATTTGGCTGTGTTCGATCTCGCTCAAATCATTGTAGTTGGACCTCTGGGTATTTTGGACCCTTTGCATGTTGTTTTTTGCCCGTCTCTGAAGTGAAACACGAAGTCCTCTTCTTATGAACTCAATGGAAGCCAAACCTGAGATAAGTCGGGTTAACTCGCCAGCGGTTGGGGGCGCCAGACCCGAGATTTCTCTGGGTTTTGGTCGTTTATCCCTTTATTCTATATTTTTATTCATTATTCATCCAGGGACCTTGGTGTTACCGTAGGGAATGAGTCTGAGATCGCCAAAGTGCAATACCGGCCGCATCCAGCTAGACGGCGGTATCGAGCACCCTTTGTATCTTGGCCTGTGTAACGGACAAATGTTTCCGGTCTCACTTTTCCTTATCGGGCGAGTGGAGCGATTCTCCCGGTTCCATTGAAGCGCGTCAAATATCCCCGATCCATATGTTGTGGTGGGTTATGCCGTGGACCAAATGGACATCGGATGTACCAGATAGCAATAAAAAAATTGGAATATTATTTTTGGAATACTCCCGATCACAGGTAAGGACTATCTGACGTACATTTTAGCTTGATCGTACAATGCTTTTATACCGATCGGGCTGATACGTGTTTTTAGTGTTCAATACGAATGCCGTTACTGACAATCGAAATAATCAGAAAAGCCCCCCCCCCCCCCCCCCCCCCCTTTCATGCATTCATGATGAAACGTTTATAGTATAATTGACGTATAATAAGGCTATAACTCAGCATTTCGGGAATTACCCCAGACCGCTCTAAAACTATACATATATTCACCACGGTATAACACAGGAACGTATGGATGGAGAAATTCATTATTTTTCACATATTGAACGATAGATAGGTGATGTCAAATGGGCCATAGTATTGTCTCCATAGCTATAATATAGAATATAGTTACAACTCTACAAACAAGGTGACGCACTCCTATTTTTTAAAGCGTGGCCTTGCTATGACGGGCTCCGTCTAATAGCTAGCGCTGAATGAGTTAAGGATGCACCAAAATGGATACTGGTTTCGGGGCTGATACCAGGCTCATCATTGATATCAGAAAATGTCCCCAGGTGCTAAAATCTGATACCATTTCATGTCAGAAATCAAAGCAAAGCGACATGAATTACGGCTTCTGACATTATGACAAAACCCTTAACGATAGCATGCAGTAAACCATATATGTTGGGAACATCAGCAACATTACCACACATTGCAGTCAGATTCCTCGCTGCTTTTGACCAGAGGTTATTAATGCCTTTTCCCACCTGCTGACTACTGTAGATCACTAGTCAATAAACCGAGAGCTATCGATAAGACGAGACATGTGGCTGAAGATTGCCCAAGCTCTGCTGTGTGCCATGAAAACTGGACCTGTAATTAAAAATCACTTCTGTGAATGCCCTCGAGACTGGGGCCACTGATAAGATTTGCCTCTTTCTCTCTCTCTCTCTCTCTCTCTCTCTCTCTCTCTCTCTCTCGCTCTCTCTCTCTCTCTCTCTCTCTCTCTCTCTCTCTCTCTCTCTCTCTCTCTCTCTCTCTCTCTATCCCTCTCTCTCTCTCTCTCTCTCTCTCTCTCTCTCTCTCTCTCTCTCTCTCTCTCTCTCTCTCTCTCTCTCTCTCTCTCTCTCTCTCTCTCTCTCTCTCTCTCTCTCTCTCTCTCTCTCTCGCTCTTGTTCAACGTGGTAGCCAAAAACCAGAACAAAAAAACACACACGACCCCCTCTGCAGCATGTTTCCACCACCTGCTCTGTGTATGGGGCTGGGCCTGTGACCGCGGGCAGTCAAAGTGTCACCCATTGGGCGGACGCCTTGTCTGAAGGTGATAGACTCTGGTGGCTGTGGGCCAGGGTGTCTCACTAGCTCCACGTCCTCCACGGCAACACAGGGGTTACTCTTGAATTTGAAGCAGGCTCAGGCCCCCGAGCAAGGTGACTCCGGCTCCCACTAACCTCTCTTGGAAATGTTTTCCCTCCTGGCTTTGAAGGCTCCGTCTTCAAACACGTTCCCCCCCCCCCCCCCCCCCCTCTCCTCTCTCTCTCTCTCTCTCTCTCTCTCTCTCTCTCTCTCTCTCTCTCTCTCTCTCTCTCTCTCTCTCTCTCTCTCTATCTCTCTCTCTCTCTTCTCTCTCTCTCTCTCTCTCTCTCTCTCTCTCTTTAATTCCCTCTCCTCCCTCCATGTCTCTCTCTTTCCTTCTCTCTCTCTTTCTCATTCGCTCGCTTTTTTTCCTCTCAGAGCACGGCAATGCTGTAGCCTAAAATATCACTTGTCAGTTGTTCCTGAATGCCCTTAGCTTACCCTCCATGAAAGCTGCAGAGCTTTCTGTAAATATGAATGACACACAATTCTAAACACACGCAAAAGGAACTGTTGCTAAACGTATCAAACTATATCCGAAAAAAGTGACTTTGTCATTGCTGCCATATTGACAGTTACTAGGGTAGCACTTTATAATAACACCCTGTTATAATGCATGTATAAGGTATTTGTAGAAAATGAACTAATCATGAACAAACCATTTATATACATTCATAAATGATTATTAAATCATTTATAACTATATTTGTATACCATTTAAGTATTTATAACGCATTAGTGGATAATGAACTAATCATGAACAAACCATTTATATACATTCATAAATGATTATTAAATCATTTATAACTATATTTGTATAACATTTACAGATTAGTTCTACATTATTTATAACTCATTATCAACATTGTTTGTACTTGATTTGTTCATCATTAAATAATGTTGTTTATTACATAGCGTTTTCACATTCGCCGAAATGCTTGCTTGTGATTGGTCAATAGCCCCCCGACAGCGGTCATTATTTTTCAATAATGACCACTGTTTTTTCAATAATGACCGCTGTGCGCAGCTGTTCGCAATCAAGCCCACTGACACACACTGTTTCAGTGCAATTAGACACTGCCGGTGTTCTGCTGCCGGCGATGACAGGGGGCGGAGCGACGAGCGGAGCCAGAACGCAGCCAGAACCAGTGTTGCGAGTCGATGTAAAATGAATTAGGTATATTGTTAGTAAGTTAGCCATGTAATAAGCGGGATAATGTATAGCTATACTCGGTCATTGTCGCAAAATAATTGACCTTCACTGACGTTTAAAACACCTCGCCGAAGCGGCTCGGTATTTTAAACTCCGTGTCGGTCAATTATTTTGCGACAATGACCTCGTAGCTATACATTATCCCTTACTTAATGTGTAGTAACACATTTGTAGATGCTTTGAAAAATGGATATGAAAAAACAACTATAGTGTATCTCCATTTATTTTTCATGTTCAACAAAACATTTATAAATCATTTGCAGATGCTATCGTGGGGACCAATCTAAAGTGAAGCCTATTCATCATTAACAAGTGTCTAATACAGTTAATTATTTGTTAACTTTTTCATCACATGTTACAAATGTTGTAGGCAGCTTTCGGATACACCCTTCTTTGTGACATCAAACAGTGACAGAATTAGGACTAAAGATAAATGCAATTTTATTAACATATAAAATACATGTGCATGACATAGTGTTTGAATGGAAGCACAAGTTATCCGTGCTGCGTCTATACTTTCGCTTTTAATAAGGTATGAGCAGGTTAAACACCTTTTTTTGTTGGTAAATCTATTCCATAATTTCCGACCTACAAACAACTCTTATATGTTGTGTGCTCAGTGCTCAGTATGTATGTGATGACGACACGACACACAAGAGTAATAATTATTTGTGTCGTGTCATCATCACTGAGCACACTGAGCACACAAATGTAACGTTAGCGGCCACCACATCTACACGAACGTCTACACAACATATAAGAGTTGTTTGTAGGTCGGAAATGATGGAATAGATTTACCAACCAAAAAGGTGTTTAACCTGCTCATACCTTATTAAAAGCGAAAGTATAGACGCAGCACGGATAACTTGTGCTTCCATTCAAACAGACGGCAACACATGTGACGTCAAGTCTCGCTCGCGTGAGACTTCCTCTCTAGATACTCTTCAATACCTGGCCAGGGTACTCCTGGGTCCTAGTGCCCCCCGATGATAAACTATATGGCATGCACATGTATTTTATGTTAATAAAATTGCATTTATCTTTAGTCCTAATTCTGTCACTGTTTGATGTCACAAAGAAGGGTGTATCCGAAAGCTGCCTACAACATTTGTAACATGTGATGAAAAAGTAAACAAATAATTAACTGTATTAGACACTTGTTAATGATGAATAGGCTTCACTTTAGATTGGCCCCCACGATAGCATCTGCAAATGATTTATAGATGTTTTATGAATGTCTTAACAAATCATTTGTTGAACATGAAAAATAAATGGAGATACACTATAGTCGTTTTTTCATATCCATTTTTCAAAGCATCTACAAATGTGTTACTACACATTAAACAACATTATTTAATGATGAACAAATCAAGTACAAACAATGTTGATAATGAGTTATAAATAATGTAGAACTAATCTGTAAATGTTATACAAATATAGTTATAAATGATTTAATAATCATTTATGAATGTATATAAATGGTTTGTTCATGATTAGTTCATTATCCACTAATGCGTTATAAATACTTTGTAAATGGTATACAAATATAGTTATAAATGATTTAATAATAATTTATGAATGTATATAAATGGTTTGTTCATGATTAGTTCATTATCTACAAATACCTTATAAATGTATTATAACCGGGTGTTATTATAAAGTGCTACCGTTACGAGTCTCGCTGCAAATGAAAGGACATGGTCCATGTACAACATCCGCTTTGATTACTGAGATAGGGAATGTTCACAGAGTAATGTTCACAGAGTAATGTTCACAGAGTAATGTTCACAGAGTAATGTTCACAGAGTAATGTTCACAGAGTATAACTACCGGAAGGAAACAGTTCAAAAGTGAACTGTGAAGTGGAGAATAGTTGCTCTAAATAGAGATGTTTGCCAGGCTGCCGAAGCAGCCCCATCTCAGGACGGCACGTACTGTAGACAAACGCATTCCGGAGTGCATTCCTGGTATACAGAATAATACCTTCTGCCTCATGAATATTAGAGTCACGAATCAGAATCACGAATTAGGATCAATATGACAGCACGCCAGCAATTCCCCTCCACACAAAAGCTCAATTTGGCATTTCAGGGCACTTCACATCTTGCAGAGTGAAAAATGCGCAGTACGGGGCTAGCTAAGATGAAAGCAAAGCCCTCCAGCATTAACACGGAGAATGTAGCTTCAAGGGCAAATTGGCTGCGAGCGTTCTCAGAGGGACGGGCGGAAATGGAATCTTAGGGGTCTGAAAAGAATGCATTCTGCATCTTTTAGTTAATCTCGCTACTAAAAGGGCTGTCCCTGTGAGGAATCTCAAAAGGTGAAAAAAAAACAAATTAACAAGTTATTTGTTATTAAATAATTGTATTGGCACCCGACCAGCTATTTGTTGGGATGTTGTTGTTGTTGTTGTTGTTGTTGTTGTTGTTGTTGTTGTTGACCTCTCGCTAAATGACTCATTTGGACAGGTTTTTGCTCCGGCATAAATTATGTATTCGATAAAGCAAGATTGATGTGGAATCTGAAAGTTGAAATGAAGCATTGAAGGAAAGTCCCACAGTTAATTTAGACTCAGTCAGCCTCCAGGTCGCCTCGCAGACTTGAGTAATGGTTGTGATCAGGTGTTGTCCCTCCAATACACTGATCCCCCTGATACCTCATCTAATTACACACACCGACAGCAAACAGCTCCAAACGGTACGTTTATACACTCAACATAATCGCCTCCGTTCTCTCTTGGTAAGTTGACAGCTGCATGACCCAAAATAACTACTACAACATACTGCCGAAATTAAAGTTGAGTGCAGCAGTTTTAACACTTTTCTTACAGAGGAATGCCACCCATTTAAAGAAAACATGTGCGTTACTCCTGCAGCCCACCGGGACAATTGGGTTAATGTTTGTGATGTATGTGAATCTCCACCACCTGCTCCTAAAAATAGAAATCAGGGAGAGAACCCATCAATTTGTAATCTCACCTATAGATGTGAGACCTGGAGCTGCTTCTTAGAATATGAATAGGCTACTGATTCTGAGGGCCCAAAACATGTTTGTGTGAACTGATACACCCATATGGAGTTTCATTTCTGGTTCAGACCTTTTTGCAATATTAAAATATAAACCATATATTTTGTGTGAGAGCCACAAAGTTTGTGCCACACATTTGACATCCAGGTGACATTGCAAACTCAACGGTTCTACTCCCTCATTTCTCGCTTCACGAGACAAGTTCAATTGTCCCGAGGCACAGGAATAACATCTGTGAATATTTCAAACCATTGGCATTCCCTTGCAAAGCGTTACCAAAGTTTCACAGACATAAAGTGCACAACTACTCGTTGTTTTATCCTCAGCCTGAGACTCCTCAGCGGTAGACAAACATGGCACTGTGTAAAATGTAAATTACAGTGTATTTTCCACCTGTGCGGCATATTGCTTTCATGTGCTGCATTCGACATGCACACAGAGTGTATTTGTGGTACTTGTTCTGCCCTCATGTTTATGTAGGGACAAGAGATGTGCTCACGGATATAGAGCATTGCGTGGCATTTGAAACCCGCGCGGCGACAAAGTGACATGAGCCCGAACATAATAGGCTACTCGAGAGTTCGGAGTTCACTCAGCTGTCGTTCACCGGTGGACTCTGGGTGGCGTAGCGGAGATTGCGCTCGTCACCAATGCAAGAGACTCCGGTATTGAACCCCAGTCTCAGTATTGCCTTCGGCTTGGGCCGGCCGTCGTACTGGCTCATTTGGCAGAGTCAGTGGGTGGAAGTCGATGGGTGGGGATTGGACGTTGTGGACAGCGACCCCTACAGGTAGGTTGGGAGACGCCTGCACAGCAGAGACAGGATGTGGCGAGGGTAGTGTGATCCTCCTACGCGTTACACCTCGCCAATGAGAGTCCGCGCTGGTAGGCGAAAAGATGTGACAGGCTGCCTCCTCGTGTGCCGGAGGGAACACGTGATGCAAGGCTTCTATCCTCTCTACAACCGACCAGTGGGGGGCATAGTCGAGCAACGTTCAAGACAGGGGAGGGGAGAATTGGATACATGGAATTGGGATGGGAGAAAAATAGAAAATAAGGAGAAAAAGTGGGGAAGAAAAAGAACTACACATTGTGATACAATACCCCCCCCACCCCATGCCCCTTTAACGAGCATTTAAGAAAATAAATTACTTACAAATGTGGACCATCTCCCATAAGAGGAGCAGGTCCGCCCATCTGTCGAACATCATCTGCAGCGGCTCAGCCATCCGTGACTCCCTGCCCCCTCTACTTCAACATAACGGCTACAAAGACATCATCAGCTCTTTTTTTCATCGGCTCTCTCATCTTTTTTTTTTTTTTTTTTAAGATTCAAATCAAATCCACCAAAAGGCAGAGCTACAGTAGCCATGGAAGGGCTTAAATTATGCGGCTATAGGGCGGCATCAAGGACCCAAAAGACTCTGTCCTCTTCGCTGACACCAGAGACTCTTACCCGTTCCTCTTCAGTAGCGTCCACCATCTGGTGGGCCATCCTGTAAAACACCTTCCCATCTGGAGCTCTGAAACGCCTCCTCCTCCTCCTCCTACTCGACCCTCCTCTACCCCGTTCCTCTCACCCCGTTATGGTGGAGACAGTGTTTGATTCTAGGTCATTTACCGCAAAGGAGGATTGTCTATTTTGATCTATTCTCTTACCTCGTCGTACCTCAAAAAG
Organism: Notolepis coatsorum; assembly: GCF_963971535.1. Lineage (NCBI taxonomy): Eukaryota > Metazoa > Chordata > Actinopteri > Aulopiformes > Paralepididae > Notolepis > Notolepis coatsorum. The sequence continues at coordinate 168,538,629 of NC_140169.1, read as the reverse complement.
GATCAGGGTGGTTTGATGGTCATTTCAGTTTTTACCATGATACGTACTGGTCATTGTATAAGTAATGTATCATCATGGCACTGCCATGGTAAAAGTCATGTAAATGAGCTGCGTTTATTTCAGTCGGTTTTATTCAAAGAGGCTTGGCAACTTGTGCCTCACATCCACCCTCGCCATACGTTTAGTAATATGTATATCAATCAATAGACAGTAGACTATAATATGTTACGTATCACTCTCCATACATTTATTACAATGTATGTCAAATATTAGACAGTACATAATGAGTATTGCTCTAAAAAATACAAACATTTCGAACATTATACTGATGTTAATGTTAATACAGATGTTATATCTGCCCATGTAAAAGCAACGTGATAATGTCCATGTTAATGTATTGCAAATACTAGAAATAATTTCATGCACTGTGTAAAATGACGTTAAACAATCAAGGTCATGTTTTTTGAGAGCCTACCATGGAGTGATATAGTTTCAAGTTTCTTTATTAGTTGTCATACAGAAATACAGAATACTTTGCATGAAAGTATAGCGACAGTATGCATGGACAATGGCAGACAGAGAACAGAAGCTTCAATTCTCTGATCGCGAATTGGAAGTCCTGACAAATCAATACTGTAGCTCTTCTAGTCCTTGGGCCAAACACTTTTTTGGTACCAATTGGGTGGGCAAATTCGAGATGTGATTTTTGTATTCCTATAGATCCTATAGATCCGTAGGTCGGGTTGTGGGGGTACTAGACACATGACCACCAGGTTTTTATGCACCTGAGTCTCCTGATCACATAAACCCTGAGTCGATCGGACCTTCCTACGCTGAGCTATGGTCACTTTTGCGCACCTACCCCCTACAGGTAAATGCCTCATTGTTTTTTATATGCGGTAGGGATGCACCGATCCGTCTTTTTCAGTCCCGATACCGATACTTGGGTTTGGGTATTGGCCAATACCGATACCGATCCGATACCCATTGTCAGGGACCGAAACTAGAGAGCGCCACCCGCCATTTGCGCTCAGTTTTTACGTTTGGCGCCTCCCACTGAGACGTCTGAGCGCCGTGTGACGGGCAATCAAATAGTCATGTGAAAACCGAAAATCATGATCCAATTCTTTAGCGGAGTTCTCACTCGCTGTCTCAGCATACATGAAGCGCGCACCGCGCACTGCTGCTGCTGCTGCCCCCTCCCCACCTGTTTCTGTATGCCTGCATGTAAACAGAGGCTATTGCCTCCGAGTCACCGTGACGTTAGTTAGCACTGCTGCTGCGGCTCCTACCCCTGTATGCCTGCATGTAAACAGAGGCTATTGCCTCACCGTGACGTTAGTCTAGTCAGTGTGGGACCTTCGTGAGATAACGTTAGCTACCGTTACAAAATGACCCAGTCAACTATTCACTTAGTTTAATACATGAGGCATTGTGTAACGTTATCTAGCCGGCTAGCTACGGATAGCTCCCGACATCAACAAATCCTCCAGCAATAGTCCAGTGCATAATACCTCCGTTGGCTAGGTAACTAGTCACTACGAAATGTCGCAGTAAACTAAATAGTTCACTGAGGCGTTGTCCCAACGCCATCCAGCAGTAGCTACAGTCTACAGATAGCTCCTGGCATCAATGTCCTACAACAACAACATGCGTATTCAAGTCCCTGGTTTACATCGCATGAGTGAGGGCTGCTGACTAGGGTCCAGGTGCAGCGCCGGAGAATTCTTTTGCATGCTGAATGTAGCGTTTAGGGTCCAGCTGCACCCCCGGAGAATCCTTGCTGGAGCTGGAGGTAGGGCTGGGCGATATGGCCTAAATATGATATCACGATATTTTCTGACCTTTCGGCGATACACGATACACATCACAATGTTTTTCTTTTTTACCCCAAACAATTCATTATGAGGCTTACCAAGACAGTATTTGAGTTTGCAAGCTAACATTAAAGACAAAATAAAATACCCATGCATTTAGCATTTTTATATTAGATTTAGATTATTCGATTATATATTGCATATGAGATATTATATGATTTAGATATGAAATATGATGAATTGAAAATGGGGGACCCTGATGTAAACAAGACTAAAGTCTTTCTCTGGTCTGCATCCCCTTAACAATTGTATGTATTGAGCTGTACTGTACCCATTCTGCAATATGTTAAAGTTTTAAATCAATCAATCAATAAATAGCATTTTAGCATTTTTATAAAACTACTGTATATATGTATGTCTCTAAATGTTTTGATGAATTGAAAATGGAGGACCCTTATGTAAAAAAGCCGAAAGTCTTTTTCTGGTCTTCATCCTCCTGTACTGTATTGTACCCATTCTGCAACCTTTTAATACAGTTTTCATTCATTCATTCTGACGGAAACATAATCATTTTGATTGACAGTCGAGTCTGCCAATGACGTCACACTGCTTGCACCCGCCCTGCTGTTCTTAGCACCAATCGGCAAGCGTTATTAGTTTTTGACTTCCTGAATGTCCCGTGTGCTGAACATCAACAGCCGTCGAGTAGGAGACCAGTGCTTCACAGGATGACTAAATGAGGCATAATGATTTTACTACAACGAATGTTATAATAAAAGCCTTTCCATACATCTGTCTGATTGAAAACTTTATTAACAGACCGCGGAATGGGCATATCTCAGCACAGGCTGAGATATGAACGAGTAACGTGTGGACAGATTGACGCGACACAATCCTCTTGGGCAAAACATCACGATATCCACGATACGTTGAAAAAGTGTATCGTTAATGAACTGTACCCGATATTTATATAATATCGTCATATCGCCCAGCCCTAGCTGGAGGCCACTCGAGTATACACACAGACAGTGGAGCTGTTTGCAGACAGCGAGGTGGCGATGTCTCGCAGATAACACAATCACAAGTATGATTATATAATATATATATTTTATTAAAAAAAAAATTATATAAAATAATAATAAAAAAAATTTTTATCAAAAAAAAGTTGGCGGGTAAGAAATATGCTTGGCGGGTAGATTCTTCCCATCTACCCGCCACTGGCCGGTGAGTCAAAAAGTTAATTTCGCTCCCTGCCCATTGTCCAAAAATGTTTTCCAAAAAAGTTACAAAACAAATTTTTTATACACGTTTTAATTTTTTTTATATTAAAATAGATTTTGTTTTTAAGAATTGTAAAGAATCACAAGTGTGTTTTTGATTTGTTGTAAACAAAGACTGAATGGTTATTTCTTATTTTATTTATTATTGAAACTTTTTATTTAAATTTTTTTAATCCGATATATATATATTTTTTTACTGATACCCGATCCAGCTATTTTACTGATATCGGCGGCCGATACCGATACCAATATCGGATCGGTGCATCCCTAATTATGCGGTGAAGGTTACCATAGGTACACTCAGTAGAGCACAAGTCTCAACAGCCACACATGTGTTCTCTCTCTCTCACTCTCTCTCTCTCTCTCTCTCTCTCTCACAGAGCAAACCAACACGCCTACACTATTTAACAAATGCAGACACCATCTATTCCCATTCATTATAATTACCGGCATCCCAACACACTCACATAACATACACAGAGATCATCCATGTGTCTGCGGGAAAGAAAAAAAGCCCAACTGTTGACAAGTCATCTACCAAGAACAGCTGACAGACAGTAGCCTAGCCCACACGTTAGGCAGGGCTTAAGTGTCGGGGGCGGGGCAAATATAGACCAATGAAAGCAGATCTCCCCGCGCCATTTCCTATTACACTATTACACTATTACATTATTACACTATTACACTAGCACACTATTACATTATTACACTAGCACATTATTACACTATTACACTATTACACTAGCACAATAGCACACTATTACAATTACATTGAGTCATTTAGCTGATGCTTTTATCCAAAGGGAATGAGGGAATTCATAGAAAGGAAGCCTGATAGAGGAATCAGCACTAGAGCAACCACTAGAGGGGATTGCGAAGTGCCCGGCCGGCAAACCGCCTTTGCTAAAAACACCCTCTCAGTCCAGGGCTGTTTAATCTGGAATGATCTACCACTGACCATACGAGATTGTACATCATTTCCATCTTTTAAATTCAATCTAAAAAGAAAATATGGTTACTCGACAACCAAACCTGTGACCATGTACTGTATAGTCAAATAGTATTGTAGTGCACCATTTATACCTTGTACTTTTTTCTGTATGTATGTTTTTATGCCTTGTCTCGTAGCATGTTATGCTTCACTGCCTGCATGTTTCGTTTTTATGCTTTGTGTGGGGACTGCGGATGAAAATTTGCATCCTTTGCTAAATCCGGTGTATTTTACACTGCATTTATTTGTAGTGTCCAGTAATATGCTCTGTCCCGTCTAAATAAACAAATAAATAAAAATAAAGTGACTTGCAAATTGTGTACAACAAGTCAGCAGGGAAGGTACACCTCTGGCAGCTAAGGGTAAGCAGTGCTGGATTTCAGTATTTCACTTTGAGTGCATAGTAGTATACACATAGTAGCATACTGGGTAATAGTCACAGTAGCATAGTACATAGTAGGGCTGACCCCTATTAATCCATTAGTCGACTAATCGGTCGAAAGGAGCCGTAGTCGACTGGCCAACCTCTTAGTCGAATATATATAAAAAAAAATATATATAGCCTATATTTATACTTTTTAAATTTTTTAATTTCTTATCATTCTAGAAGCATGGCTAACGCTAATGGCACGGATACCAGAGGCGAACTGCCTACGAAAACAGACACAGAGGCACTGAAAGAGGATTTCACCCATCTAATGAACACACTAGACTAGACAAATATCAAGATGTATCCATCAGTGGACCAATTGCATGCTTTTGCAGAGGACAAGAAGCCTTCAGTCGACTCCTTCAGACATTAAGCACCCCCCACAGCCCAAATGGAATGATAAAAAAATAAATATATATATATATATATATATATATATATATATATATATTAGGGCTGGGCGATATGACAATATTATATAAATATCGGGTACAGTTCATTAACGATACACTTTTTTAACGTATCGTGGATATCGTGATGTTTTGCCCAAGAGGATTGTGTCGCGTCAATCTGGTCCACACCCGTTCAAACGTTTGAACAACGCCGCCCCCACACACACACACTACTGCATCAAAGTTACTACTTATTATTAACAAAGGCATTAGTTTTGTGGCATTAACGTTATATAGTTACACGTTCAATAACATCAGCGTATTTACCCGAACATAGCAACATCCGAGGACAACCTAGATAGCAAACATTACTGTTCATATCTCAGCCCGTGCTGAGTTGTGCATGCCCATTCTGCGGTCTGTTAATAAAGTTTTCAATCAGACAGATGTATGGAAAGGCTTTTATTATAACATCCGTTGCAGTAAAATCATTATGCCTCGTTTAAGTCATGCTGCGGTGCGCTGGTAATCACTCGTCGGCCGCGGGGAGCTGTTGTTGTTGTCGCTGAGCTGAGCTCTCGTCAAAATCAATGGCGGACAGAGCAGAAAGTAAAAAACGCATAGCGCTTGCCGATTGGTGCTAAGAACAGCAGGGCGAGTGCAAGCGGTATGACGTAATTGGCAGACTCGACTGTCAATGAAAATTATTCCGTTGCCGGCTGAACGATTGAATGAATGAAAACGTTATTAACGATTGCAGAAGGGGTACAATACAGTACAGCTCAATACAACAACAGTGGACTGACTGGAGGATGAAGACCAGAAAAAGACTTTCGGCTTTTTTACATCAGGGTCCCCCATTTTCAATTCATCAAAACATTTAGAGACATACAAATATACAGTAGTTTCATAAAAATGCTAAAATGCTATTGATTGATTGATTGATTTAAAACTTTATTAACATATTGCAGAATGGGTACAGTACAGCTCAATACATGCAGACCAGAGAAAGACTTTCGTCTTGTTTACATCAGGGTCCCCCATTTTCAATTAATCATATTTCATATCTAAATCATATATTATCTCATTGCTAAATATATGCAATATATAATCTAATCTAAATCTAATATATAATATAAAAATGCTAAATGCATGGGTATTTTATTTTGTCTTTAATGTTAGCTTGCAAACTCAAATACATTCTTGGTAAGCCTCATAATGAATTGTTTGGGGAAAAAAAGAAAAACATTGTGTATCGTGTATCGCCGAAAGGTCAGAAAATATCGTGATATCATATTTAGGCCATATCGCCCAGCCCTAATATATTTTTTTTAAGTCGACCAATAGTCGACTAACGGCACATTTTGGCCAATCCTAGTCGACCATCCAAATCCTTAGTCGGGGACAGCCCTAGTACATAGTAGTATAGACAGTATGACGGGAGGGTTTCAGCTGTCCTGACGGTGGTGGGAGGTTTGTTCCACCATTGTGGAGCCAGAACCGAGCATAGCCTGCTTAATTTCAATGACCCCCCAGAGGAGCCCAAAGAACACTATTACATTATTACAAACTGAGAGTACATGAGTTTGAATATGGCCATCAGTGATGTCATCAGGGACATTGAATCCTTGTGTTGTGTTAATTACAGCTCAATGAAATGATAAGATATAACAGTCCCTATAATAAGAGGTATTGATATGCTTTCATCTACACATTTAATAATGGTGCTGTAATTAATACAACACTAGGATTCAAGGCTCCGGTGATGTCACTGGTGGCCATATTCAAACTCATTCACTCAATAACTGTCAAACTAAATGAATGTGTGAGATTGACATGGACCACACACATTGACAGTGTTGTGAAGAAGGCACGACAACGCCTCTACTTCCTCAGGCGCCTAAGGAAGTTCCAAGTCCGTCAGAAGATCCTTAAGAACTTCTACTCATGTACAATAGAGAGCATCCTGACTAGCAACATCACCTCCTAGTTTGGGAATTGCACTGCACAGTGGCGGCCGCTGCCGCTGGTGCCTTGTAGGTCGCAGTTCTCGTTAATAGGTCGAGTTGAAAATGTAATGCTCTGAGATGCTCTGGAGCAATCTCTCTCTGTCTCTCGGATCAATCAAATCAAATAATTAACACATGTATGTTGTCATTTTAAACAACTCACCATTCATTCATTATGCATCAGCAGCAACACAAACACGCACAGCTCTCTCTCTCTCTCTCGCTCTCTCTCTCTCTCTCTCTCTCTCTCTCTCTCTCTCTCTCAGATGATGTCAGATCCATTCAATAATAAACACATTTGTAAAGCTCGTTATTTTAAACAAGTTACCATTCATTGTCTGAGTGGTTATGTCCCACATGCGGCAAAATTAGAGAGAGAGAGAGAGCGAGAGCGAGAGAGAGAGAGAGAGAGCGAGAGAGAGAGAGCATTTTAGTAAAGTTACATTTTCAACAAGATTGCTGCTATTTAAACACTTCATGGAAACGGGGTAACGTTAACCTTATGTCGACTGTAGTATTGTATGACCTCGACATAACGTTTAAACGTTAACGTTACTCCGTTTCCATGCAGTAATTATAAAAGTGGCCAGCTAAGCTAACGGAACTAACAGCTAGCAGTAGCTGTAACGTTACAACGTTATGCGGCATCAGTAGACAACGTATCATGTATTAAACTAGAGTTAAGATCACTAATCTACCTTGTTGTTGGCTTGTTGATAAAGTATATCCACTCCATGGCATTGTCCATCCAGCCTGTGTTGATGTCCATCCATTGTCCATACATGTCCCTCCACACTGCATCCATATATAGCTTGTTGTTAGCCAACAAGCTGTGTGAGTGAAGAGCTGTGTCTTTGTCCATTTCCGCCTCGAACAGCCTGCAAACTACCTGGCGTTCTATCGCCATGCTCTAAGACAAACTCTAACCTTAACCAACTTTGAAAGAGTGCCTAAGCTCAGTGTAGTTGCTGTTGTTGTTGACGAGTCGACTGAACTGCTGTTGCTGTGTTGCATTCTCTCTGTAAGCCAACCCAAGAAATGCGGCTATGAAAAAAAACTGGCATCGCGTCGGCCAATCAGAGAGCGTCTCCACGAAAATGCGGCTATGGAAATTCTTCACGGAAGTTCACGCGGCTGCCTAGACCGCTTCAAATCGCGCTCGGATTCCAACATAATAGTCATATTTCAACGCACAACGCCGTATGCACTGATTGGCTGTGAGGGAGACAGCGATCAAACTGTGACGCGCACTCAGAGCGCTATCGCTTCTAGCCCGGGCGAGAAATACGAAAAAATAAAAAAAATACAAAAAACGTGATGTCACTTCCTGCTTTGGAAAACGAGTGTTTTTTAATTGCGATAATAACGTTATATTGTGCATTGGAAACACAAACATACTTAAAATGAGTAAATATTATTAATTTTAAACATGTTTATATTATTTATAGGGCTATAAAACAAAAAAACTAAACACTTATTTGTCTTGTTCTCTCATATAACCAGGGTAGGAGCTGAGGGGGGGCGGCGCCCGAGCGCCCCTAGTGGTAGAGCCGCCACTGGCACTGCACAAGACCGAAGCAGACTACAAAGAGTGACACGTTCAGCCGAACGCACAATTGGAGGGGGGCTCCCCACCCTCCAGAACATTTACAACAAGCGGTGCAGGGGTAAGGCTAAGAGAATCATCAAGGACTCCAGCCACCCGAACAACTGCCTCTTTGAACTGCTGCGGTCAGGCAAGCGATACCGGAGTCTCAAGGTGAGCACAGAAAGACTCAGAAGAAGCTTCTATCCCCAGGCCATCAGGCTGCTCAACGAACAATAAACACTATACAACAACCATCAAATGCACACAGCACACACATCCACACGGACACACTCACTTTAAACAAACAACACACTACAGCACCCACTCTCCACACTTTAGATCACCTAAACACACTTTATATTTATTGGTAAAGGATTTGCACTACAACTCGTACACCTTACTGTAAATTGTACCTAAATTGTACCTCATCCCATTTCTGCTTTGCACTATATAGTATTGTATATTAGTACACTGCATAGTATATTGTATATTATATGGTAACTCAGTTACGTCTATTCTGCATCGAACATTGTACATATGTCTATACTGAACACTGTGACCTCATTTTTTACTTCTAATTTACATGCTATACTATGTTATTTCGTACTTATCTTGTCTAGCACAGTCTCTGGAGCGTAACAGTAAGAAGCATTTTGTATAAAAGTATTCTGTACTTCTGTATGACAACTATTAAAGAAACTTGAAACTTGATTATGTACAAAATAAATCAGCATTGTTTTAGGTGAAGTGCACCTTTAAAAGGAAATCCACTGTTAAAAAGACAAGTTCAATAAATTAATGATGTTTCCAAAGTCAATGATCAATAATAGTGTTAAATAATTGTGGTCTCATTATTGACCAAAGTAATCATGATTATTTGGACTATTACACAAGCACACAATAACACTATTAAACATGATTACACTATTAAACACTATTACAGTACATTGTATAATATACAGTATAAAGTGTCCCATACATACAGTAGGCTCTACTTGGGCAGCTCACCCAGGTAGATTAGGAGGACCCACCCAGGTAGAAAATAAATTTGAATTCCATTATTTTTCTTTCAATCAAGATGTGCAATTGTCAATTCATAATACACAGACCAGCGTGGACCTTACCTTTGAGAAGCTATGATATCTAGCTATTCAGCCATGTGTTTAACATTGCTGTGTGACTCTCACAAGTTACAGTATGCTGTTTCTGTGTCTGTGCAGGCATTGGTTTGCTCTACAGCTCCAACAGCGAGGAATGGGAGAGGCTGAGCCTGAGACTCTCTCTCTCTCTCTGTGCATTCAATGATTTTAAGTAGCCAAACGTTACACTATAAAAACGAACTGGACAGTTGACGATAATAAATATTTCACTTCATTAGCTGAAATATTCTAATGAACTAACTATTACACTACCGTATAGACATGCACACTCTACACACTATTACACTACAGTACACATGCACACGACTCTACACACTATTACACTACAGTACACATGCACACTCACGCACACATCCTGACGACCCCAACACCGCAAGAGACTCTGACACCAGCATTCCTTATCACACTGTGATGAATGCACCAAATGACCCATTTCTGAAGGAAACCTGGGTTCTGGATAAATACTTCTTTCAGCGTTCCAGGTCAAATGAAGTATGCGCCGTTTGTTGGATTAAATTGGCATAAAACTGTCTTCCATGATACAAGACGTATCACTTTGGACCACTTAGCATTAGCAACATCCAACCTTAGGTTGAACTCCTTTTCTCCGGTAAGATAAGAGAACGATGGAACTGAACGATGGAAAAGTGTTTAATGACTCTCTCATTAAACACAGAGAGACCTGAGAGAAAGAGACTCCCCACCCTTTGAAACGCATGGAGCAAGAGAGACATTGAAATAATGAACATTTAGTAATTTAGCTGACGCTTTTATCCAAAGCGAATTACGAATTGTGTGTTATGGATGATGTTTTTGTCGTGGTTTAGTGGAATTTCAATGCCTACACGTCTTGAAACACGTGACGTGACATATCCTGAAATGTAACGTACGTCACATAATTGTCGTGTTTTATTCTCAGTTCATTCCCTTTATAGAATTATGAGTTTATGTAATTGTTAGGTCATTCTATTGACCTCTGAGCTACTCATAAGTAATCATTCAAATTACCTTGGATGGTCTTCAGTGTTCTGAAAGTAGCAACCTTTATCGCGTGATTCTCAGCATTATTGTCAATGTATTATATTCCCTGTGACTTTCTGTAGTAAAGTTGTCCTTTGTAATTAAAGCAACCGTTCCTGTCTGGTCATAATGACTTAATGAGTCCAACGTCAGAGTCACATACTGTACTCACCACTCAGATGATGAGTCTGATGAAATGAGTGGTGCCTCTGAGTCGTATTATAAATTATGTATGTTTACACTACAGACATTACACTATCACACTATCACACTATTACTACCAAGTAATACTAATAAGTATTACTCATTACTCCCAAGATGCAACACTGAACACACACACGCACACACACACACACACACACACACACACACACACACACACACACACACACACACACACACACACACACACACACACACACACACACACACACACACACACACAGAGACAAACAGACTGGACCGATGATACAGATCGACATAGACATTACAGATAGACATGCTCTGTAACTAGCTTAGGGTGACCACCTGCCCCGCGACTCGCGGGACAGTCCTGATATTGGGCCGTTTGTCCCGCGTCCCGCAACAACAAAGCAATGTCCTGCAATTCAAAGATAAAAAAAAAAAAAAAAATAAAGATATTTTTTTATTTTTATCTTTCAAAGATTATTATTTAAATTTTTTTTTAAATGTTGTTAATTTAATGCCTCGTTCCAATACCCTCTTATATTTAAAATAAAAGAATCGGGCGACGTCACAAACCAATGCATTGCGCAGCCGAGCAATAGTATCCATCTGCAGGACCACAGCACCGACACATTTAGGACCGCGACACTTTGCGGACCCACACTCTCCAGACCCTCGCTCCCATTGGCTGATTTGGGTCACGTGACCGTCCCACCCAATGGCTGAGTGGAGAGTGTGGGTCCGCAAAGTGTCACGGTCCTGAGAGTATCGGTGCTGTGGTCCTGCAGCAGGATGCATCTCCAGCCGAGGCTGCTGAGCGGCTCACTCGAGTCGCGCTGCCTGTCACCTGTCCGAGCCGGTGTTCTGCGAAATTCTACTACTCTGCTGAGAACTGCTGCCGTAGCGCGAATCGCCTATATGTTTGGACAGCTGGGTGACGTCACCCTATAGTTCACTCCGAATTCCAACAGGTGTACCGACATTTTATCATCTACAAATACATTCGGCTGCAAAGCCAATTACATGCAAATATTTACATGCATATACAGTTCAAAAGGTGCAATGAAAAACATATGTTTAAGATATTGTTTAAGATATATCAACAACAAGACTCAACAAGACGTTCGTCAGCAGGTGGCAGGATATTGTAGTGTGAACGATTGTGGGTCATGCGAATGCGTGCGCCATGCTTGCCAGCAGGTATAGTAGAATTTCGCAGAACACCGTTTCAGATGATCCCCAAAAGGTAGAATGCAGGATCTACCACCAGTGTTGGGACTAACGCGTTACAAAGTAACGCGTTACAGAAACGAAGTTACTTTTTGCCGCAACTAGTACTCTAACGCATTACTTTTGAAATTCAGTAACGCTACTTACGTTACTGAATGGTTTGTTAGTTCGTTACTGCGTTCTTTTTATGTAGATTCATAGCGAGCGTCCTTATTTCGCCTGCGTTTGTTTTGTTTACTGTAGACTGAAAGGCGCTATATAAAACGAAGTATTATTATTATTATTATTTCTTTCCGTAGCCTCATTCTGGTTTCGCACTTCTGATTGGCCACTGACGTTCTGAAAGAAATAGGCGCTCTCTACAGTAAACAACAAGAGGACGCTCGCTATGAATCTACATAATAAGAACGCAGTAATAATAACGAACTAACAAACCATTTAGCAACTACTTGGAGAGATAATTAATATACAACATGGAAACGAGATAAAGAACATGTTTGAAGGGCTGCTGGAGTCAACTGGACTAACGTTACATCTCGACCACCGCAGACTGGTGACGGTGAGTGCAATGTGTTCACTGAAACTCAAGATCAACGGATTTTGACTGTACTTAATCTGCCAGGGAATCTCATAATACTAATCAAACAATATAAATATAGTCCTTTCATGCACAATTGATATCCTAACTATTCTAACGTTGCAATGCTTTGATAACAACGCTGCAAGATGGTTATGAATGAATTAATGAATGGATGAATGAATGAATGAATGAAAACTTTATTTAACAGATTGCAGAATGGGTACAATACAGTACGGCTCAATACATACAATTGTTAAGGGGATGCAGACCTGAGAAAGACGTTTGTCTTGTTTCCATCAGGGTCCCCCATTTTCAATTCATATAGACATTTATGACATACACAACATACATGACATTTATGGCATAGGGACATATAGGTATTTAGTACTGATACATTTGTGACATAAGCGGTATTCAAATATACAGTACTGTTACCCCTAGATCCTGACAGAGTATATACATATGATGGGGAGGGGACTGTACATTAGGAGGGGGTGGGTGGGTGGGAGAGAAATATACATACAGCGGGGAGGGAATATATAATGAAACGCTCTAGACCACATTGCTTAGCAGAGTTCGGTGATGTGAATGGAAACTGTCAAGTTGATCAACCGATTTTGAGTATATGGGGCATGGGACTTGAGCAATTTATTTTTTTTAAAATAACTAAATAGTTACTTTTCACAGTAACTCATTACTTTTGGGTGTAAGTAACTAGTACAGTAACGAAGTTACTTTGAAATGAAGTAACTAGTAAAGTAACTGAGTTACTATTTTTCAGTAACTAGCACAACACTGTCTACCACTGACAGGAGCTTCACCATCAGACATGGAGGAGAGGGGGACGTCACATATAGTTGTTCAGCAAGTCTGGCCCGACTATTATTGAGAACTGAATCAATCAGAGGGTCGGTTTGTTATAATAACAGAATACACGGGGAGTATCGCCGGGACACTGTCCAGAGGGAAGGGGGCAATAGAATCCGGAGGCTAATATCCCCAAAACCGGAGGTGAGTTTAATAAGATTAATAACAAAATGAGCTATATATAGCCTACCGTCTGCGTCGAATATGATATATAGGCATTTAAATAATAAATAAATTTATTTAATTTTAATTAGCAATAATTTTTATTTATTTTTTGCCCCCTTTTTGACCCGCAAAAGCAGTGCTGCTGTCCTGCGACTGAACCATTTTGACCTGGTCACCCTAAACTAGCTAATGATACCAAATAAATAACACTAAATGGGACGGCAAATTTATCTTGAGGTTAACCTTGCTATTTCTGTCTGGAAATCGGTAACATAAACGGCAGATACAGATAGTCTGATCCTTCATTTAAATACTATACGGTATACAGTAACACAAATTATCGAAATGTTGGCAATAAGCTTCAATCATTTAGTTGATACATTTCACATGGTTAAAACCTTAAACATAATAGGATTAATAGTAAAAGTGACAGGGTTTTTCAAATATAACTAATTTATAATGTTGACAGGGCAACTGTCACAGGGTTGGGCTGTGAGCTGAGGATTCCCGGAATGTAATATTAACTGGAGAAAATCAAAGGCAGGCAGCACAGCAGGCGACTACATAGAAATTGCAACTATCCCTTTTCTGGTATAGGATTCTATTATGTGTAATTAAATAGCAACGAACAAACAACCTTATGATGGACAGATATGTCAACTCGAACGGGCACAACATCAAACAAACATCCCACATATCCCCCTGGGTTGATTATTTCCTGAGTCCTGCTGCGTGGAACCATGAGCTCACTGCGCTCACAGCATTGATGTGCATGGGAATGTCCTCACATTATTCTACTTCTATGGCTGGTTACATTACTTTTATTTCAGATTGAGGTCACCAATATCCCTGTATAAATGATATTACTATGCAAACCAAACTTAAACAGATACCTTAAGGAACACGTAAACTTTTTGGGAAATTAGCTTTTATTTTTTTAATATAGGCTTTGAGGTTTCAAGTTTCAAGTTTCTTTAATAGTTGTCATACAGAAGTACAGAATACTTTTATACAAAATGCTTCTTACTGTTACGCTCCAGGGACTGTGCTAGACAAGATAAGTATGAAATAAAATAGTAAAGCATGTAAAATAGAAGTAAAAATAGAGGTCACAGTGTTCAGTATAGACATATGTACAATGTTCGATGCAGAATAGAAGTAACTGAGTTACCATACAATATACAATATACTATGCAATGTACTAATATACTACTATATAGTGCAAAGCAGAAATGGGATGAGGTACAATTTAGGTACAATTTACAGTAAGGTGTACGAGTTGTAGTGCAAATCCTTTACCAATAAATATAAAGTGTGTTTAGGTGATCTAAAGTGTGGAGAGTGGGTGCTGCAGTGTGTTGTTTGTTTAAAGTGAGTGTGTGCGTGTGGATGTGTGTGCTGTGTGCATTTGATGGTTGTTGCATAGTGTTTATTGTTCGTTGAGCAGCCTGATGGCCTGGGGATAGAAGCTTCTTCTGAGTCTTTCTGTGCTCGCCTTGAGACTCTGGTATCGCTTGCCTGACCGCAGCAGTTCAAAGAGGCAGTTGTTCGGGTGGCTGGAGTCCTTGATGATTCTCTTAGCCTTCCCCCTGCACCGCTTGTTGTAAATGTTCTGGAGGGTGGGAAGCCCCCCTCCAATTGTGCATTCGGCTGAACGTGTCACTCTTTGTAGTCTGCTTCGATCTTGTGCAGTGCTATTCCCAAACCAGGAGGTGATGTTGCCAGTCAGGATGCTCTCTATTGTACACGAGTAGAAGTTCTTAAGGATCTTCTGACTGACTTGGAACTCCCTTAGGCGCCTGAGGAAGTAGAGGCGTTGTCGTGCCTTCTTCACAACACTGTCAATGTGTGTGGTCCATGTCAAGTCCTCGGATATATGGGCTACGAGGTACTTAAAACTGTTCACTCTCTCAACCGGTGCCCCGTCGATGCTGAGGGGGCTGTAGTCCTTGACCCCCGACCTCCTAAAGTCCACAATCATCTCCTTTGTTTTGCTGACGTTCAGGGAGAGGCTGTTCTCCTGGCACCATCCCGCCAGGACCTTGACCTCTTCCAGGTAGGCCCTCTCATCGTTTGCAGAGATCAGGCCCACCACTACTGTGTCGTCAGCAAATTTGATGATTGTGTTGTTACTCCGCTGAGCCACACAGTCGTGTGTGTACAGGGAGTAGAGGAGGGGACTCAGAACACAGCCCTGGGGGGCCCCTATGTTGAGGGTGATGGATGAGGAGGTGCAGTTGCCTGCTCTCACCACCTGGGGTCTGCCCGTCAGGAAGTCCAAGACCCACTGGCAGAGGTCATAGTTCAAGCCCAGGTCCCTGAGCTTGGCTATGAGTTTGGAGGGGACTATGGTATTGAATGCCGAGCTGTAGTCGATGAATAGCATTCTCACATAGTTCCCCTTCCTCTTGTGAGGTGATGAAATCACTGTGCACAGGCAGCAGTGGTTCGGCAAAAAATTGTTCAGAGTATATATCTGCTTAGATAACGAAAATGTCTAATAATTTTTTTTTATCTCGACGTGGTAAATACACAGGTCACAACATGTTTACAGGAAAGTTGTATCTGCTTGTCTAACTCTAAGGTAGATGGCAAATAAGCCATCATATTGTCACAAGGAAAGATGAAATTACATACCTAGGTTCCATCCTAGAGGCAAATCTTTGTGACAAAATGGCATCCAATGTAATAAAAGAAAGTCAACCAACAAACTCGATTCTTGTACCGGATCTCCTCTCTGGTAAACAAGAATACCCTGAAGACTCTGGCAGGAGCACTCATTCAAGGGTACTACGCCTATGCTTGCACCTCATGGTACCAAATCACCTCAAAGGCACTAAAAACTAAATTACAAACATCACAAAACAAACTGGTCAGACTACTACTTGACCTTACTCCTAGAACCCACCTCACCCCTGCCCACTTTGACAACCTAGGATGGCTTAGAGTAGACGACAGAGTACAGCAACTTGCAATGGGCCTGGTCTACAAGATACACTACACGACTAAGATACCCATGTACATGTCAAAATACTTCCCAAAGGTCAGTGAATACCAAGACCACAACACCAGAGGGAGCTCCACAAATCATGTTAAACCCAGATTCGGCTCAAACAAGCGACTAAACACGTTTCGCAATTATGCCACAATAATGTGGAACGCCCTACCCACAGCTGTAAAGAAATGTGATTGAATCACTACCCACGTTCAAAACCACTCTCAAGGAGCACCTACGGGAGACTGCAATTCGAAACTGGCCCCTGTAAATGTCCTAACGCAACCCCCTCCAATGTACAATAATTGTCCTATTAAAACCAATAATACACAAGACCCTCTTCTTGGGACCAAGTAAGATTTCGTTTACAGTTATTTTGGTGTTGCCTCTCCACCACTACAGGACATGTGTGGTGTGGATGTGGTTTTATATGACACGTAATCCTGTTTAAAGCGGAAACGTTGAGATTTCATCAAGTATAAAGTCTGAAGCTGCTCCAATGACAATTAATGATTGAATGACTGATTTTGTGGACCCACAGAAGATTGGTTTATTTCATTTTTATTTTTTTGTATCCACTTTTTTTCCTCTTTTTCTATATTATTTTTCTCCCATCCCCTTTCGCTGTGCCAATTCTCCCCTCCCCTATCTTGAACATTGCTCGCATATACCCCCCACTGGCCGGTTGTAGGGAGGATAGAACCCTTGCATCACGTGTCCCCTCCGATACACGAGGAGGCAGCCTGTCACATCTTTTCACCTGCCAGCGCAGACTCTCATTGGCAAGGTGTAACGTGTGGGAGGCTCACACTACCCCCGATACTTCCTGTCTCTGCTGTGCAGACGTCCCCCAACCGACCTGTAGGAGTCGCTGTCCACAACGTCCAGATTACCACCCATCGACTTCCACCCGCTAACTCTGCCAATTGAGTTAGTATGACGGCCGGCCGGAGGCAACGCCGACAGCCGGATTCGAACCCGGTGTCTCTTGCGTTGGTGACGAGCGCAATGTCCGCTGCACCACCCAGCCGCCTCTAGATTTGTTTAATTCGTATACCTCGATGAGCTTTATTCCATAGTAGTGTTGTCAGTTCTGAAACTAAAATGTACCTATGAACTCAGAACATGGGTGTAGTGTCATCTATAAAATATGTCCCAATGCATTGTCTATGGAGCAGCTTCCAACTTTATACTTGATGACATCACAAGTTTGAGTTTTAGCACTAAATGTTTTAGATTTGTGCGAGAGGTGCTCATTTTCACTAATATTTGTGTACTTGTCTTAGACCAGACGAATAACAAATATGAATTCTGAAATTTGGCATAGTTCTCCTTATATCAAGTTAATCTGGATCACTGTAAATCAAATCGGTCTATAAACGCAATCATCGATATGATCTCTCAAGTCTTGTACAAATAAGCCATCTAGACTATTAGGTTTCTTGAGACCACTCTTTGAACTGATAAATCGACGTCTCAGAAAAGTCTTGTGCCTTTGGAATTATCAGCGGAGATAACGAGTGCTGCCGAATTGCATCTCTCCTTTTTTGAAAGTGACATCCCATAGCCTCTAACTTGCTACTTCAACTATTGTTATCTAACTAATTTCAGCTATCCACTTCTGAGCAATGATTAATGTTTGGATTGCAGAGTTGGGTGTAAGACATAAAACAACATCGCTGTTGACTCAGGTAGACTGGTAATTAGTCACAGATGATTAGTATTATACCTGAAGGTCACCAAAGCTGTATGAGAACAGCTAAAGGCGATAATGAGATTCACTGTGGCAAACAATGTTGCGTTTTGAGTTAGTGTACTTAGAAAACTGTCTTTTGTTCTCTTTCAAGTTTCAAGTTTCTTTATTAGTTGTCATACAAAAATACAGAATACTTTTATATGAAATGCTTCTTTCTGTTTTGCTCCTGAGAGTGTGCTAGATAAAAATAGATAAGTATAAAATTAGTATAAAATAGAAGTCAAAAGTACGTAAAACAAAAGTGTTCAATATACATATATACAATGCAGAGTAGAAAAAGTAACTGGGTTACAATACAATATACAGTACAATGCAGAAATGGGATAAGGTACAATTTAGGGTAAGGTGTAATGAGGTATGAGTTGTAGTGCAAATCTATTTACCAATAAATATAAAGTGTGTCAACGTGTCTAAAGTGGGTAAAGTGGGTGCTACAGTGAGTTGTTTATTTAAATTGTGTGTGCGTGTTGATGTGTGTGCTGTGAGTGTATTTGATGGTTTGTTACATAGTGTTATTGTCATTGAGCATCCTGATGGCCTGGGGATAGAAGCTCCTTCTGAGTCTCTCTGATGTGCTAGCCATGAGACTCAGGTATCGCTTGCCTGACCGCAGCAGTTCTCTGTGATTAGTCATGGATTTGCTTAATCATACTGATTCGCAGCATGTCAGGAACGTGACGATTACAAATAAACAAAGACACAGAACTTTTTTTTTTAAATATATTTTCTCCTGGACAATGGTATCTGGGACACAGCTTGTATAATGTAATTCAGTTGTCTCGACAGCAAGAAGAAGCGCTGTACTCCCAAAGTGATTTCCAGTAGTTCTGGCCAGTTCATAGGTACAGGGGGCTCCCGACTGTGCGTGACAGTGCCCGCCGCCAAGCAAGTAAGCGATGTGCCGATGCGTGCGCCAGTCCTGTGCCACTAGATCAACCTTGGAGGTGGATAAACCCCCTCAGATGTGGGAATGCAGGTCAGGTCTCAGTGTGTTACCTCCAGGACAGCAACCGTAGGACTTCTTACTCACTCCCCTGCTGTGGTTGACTAGACAAAGCTGTGCTTCCCTGCCTGTGGGTGGATAGATATCTCCCAGCCTCCCACCATACCCTAGGTTTGGGATCCGTTTAGAGTTGAACATGGTTTATAAAGCATTTGGGTACTAGTAGGTGTACAGAAGGTATTATAACGTATTATACATCTGTTTTCAGGTTTACGAACATTTCCTCTGTCCCCATTTCTACATCCCCAACTCTGTATGATAGCTATATCCATATCTGTCTGAATATACATAATCCTTCTATATACCTACTTATACACCTGCATATAACCCATATAATTATGCATGATAGCATGTACAATAATGATGTATAATACGGTGTGTATATATATATATATATATATATACATTCTTACAGTATATATATATATATATATATATATATATATATCTGTTGGTACATACCTGTAGATACTACAGTATATCTATATCTGTACATATCCCTTATCTACTCTTACTAGTTACACAGCTGGCCAGTACAACTTACTACCATACTGTTTTTATACCTGTATCACTGTACATATTCATATTACAACTCTGTACATTACATCTGATTAGCACTATTACTCAGCAGTCCTCATTTATATATTTTATATCCAGTTTAATCACCTGTACATTTTATATTACTACTATTGTACTTTAGTGTTACATTTGCACTCTGGTTGGATGCCAAACTTCTTTTCGTTGTACTATACTTGTGCTGTATAATGACAATACATTTTGAATATAATCTGGAATCCAAACGTTAATCATCGCTCACAAATGGATAACTGCAAAGTAGTTTGATAACAATACTTGAAGTAGCAGGTAAGTACCGTAGCAGGGATGTCAGGTTCAAAAGGAGGGAGACGTTCAGCAGCACTCATTATCTTCGCTGATAACAAAAAAAAAACGAGTCTTTCCCGAGATGTCAATTAGTGTGGATTCTCCCCAGAGTTTTACACCATGAAGCTCCGGGGCAAGGAGCGCACGCAGAGTAACTCCATCCTAGTGATACGTCCACCAGCAGTGGCCAAATTAAAGAAGAGGTTTTGACTGGAAGGTCGCCAGACAGAAGGAAAGAATCTGGGCAGGGAAAGTGAATGGATAACACTCTCCCTCCCTCAAGATGCCCAGCGTTGCGATGCCCTTGAGCAAGGCAACGTGACCCCCAGCTGCAGGTGTACTCAGTGGCCAACAGCAGAGAAGCTGTGGTTGCCCCTGGCCAGCTCCCAGGTGTGAATGTAATTTAGATAATTAACCAGTTCTTACCGTGGTTGTCGAGACTGGGGATGATGGGTGCTCAGGTAGTCTCACCGTATAGTATATATATTTTTTTCTTTTTCTTTATATATTTAATTAATATTATAACTATTTTATTTGCATTAATCTGATTTCATTGATTATCTTGTCATTATTGTTTTTTATTATAATTATAATTATTATAATAATAATAATAATAATAATAATTATTATTATTATTATTATTATTATTATTATTATTATTATTATTATTATTATTATTATTATTATTATTATTGTATTATTATTATTATTATTATTATTATTATTATTATTATTATTATTATTATTATTATTATTATTATTATTATTATTATTATTATTATTATTATTATTATTATTATTATTATTGTTGTTACTGTCCTGTGGTGTCTTGTTTATTATTATTGTTACTGTATTGTGAAAAGGGAAAGAAAAGAAGAAGAAAAAAAAAAGAAAAAAAGAATTAACCAGTTCTTGTAATTAGATAACTGCAATGTCATACATGAAATCTCTACAGTGTCAAAGCCTATCATAAGGGCCAAGGGAGGCGGAGAGGCTAACGGCTGCGGAGACCGCTCGCCAGACCACAATATCAGTCGTGTGGAAACAAAGACAAAAATCAACCATATTTTCACATCTGCGCCACAACGTTTAGCGAGCAGGTGGTCGTGCGCGGCTCCTCTCTCTGTGGCGCGGGCTGCTGTGGCTCCTTGTGCTTAGTTAGGGCTGCGGCTGGTTGTAATCTAAAATGTATCGCCACGCATCGCCAGCCGCCAGCATTCATCATTTAGGTTTGTTGAAGACCTTTGGGTTGTGCTGCTCAGGGTAAATTTTTTTGCAGCGTGCTTACAGTAGAAGAATAAAGCTATTTCACCTCGGGGCGAGCAGCTGTCCCCGGGTGTTTTGGAAGCTGCGTGCCGGTGCTTTTCCGGGGCGTGGCTGCAGGCCTGCTGCCTTTCCGGGCGTGGATGCAGGCTGGATGGCTGCTTTTGCGCGTTGCTGTCTCAATCAAACCAACCCCACCCCCACGCCTCAGGTCTAATCGCTGCTCCTCACAGAAAAAAAAACATGCAAGTCCAAGTCAACTCATTTTTCTCTTCTTTTTTTTAAATTATTATTATCTTTTTCCCTCTTCTTTTTCCGTTTTTCTCCGCCCCCAATGTTAGTCGTTATGCCAATTCCCAATCCCCTTCCTGGTCGTTGCGCACTCTACCCCCTACCGTTGGTCCGGGAGGGCGGAGACTATCATATGCTTCCTCCGACACATGTGTAGCCAGCCCACCGCGTCTTTTCACCTGGCAGCGTGGACTCTCACTGGGAGAGTGTAACGTGTGGAAGGTCACACTACCTCTCCTATATCCTTCCCTTGCTGTGCAGGCGCCCCGACCGAACTGTAGGAGTCGCTGTTTACAACGACCAGGACCCACCCTCGCAGGGTTTCCCACCTGCTAACACTGCCAATTGTGTCAGTATGGACGGTCGGCCAACCCGGAAGCACCACAGCTGGATTCGATCCCACTGGCTATGTGGTGGTAGACAGACACTTAGTCCGCTGCGCTACCCGGCCGCTCTCCTTTTTCATTTAAAGGATGAAAGTTATGCATTTGGGGAATACATAGGGTAAATGTGAAAAAAGGATCAGATATTTAAATTAGGGGTCAGGCAGGTGCCAGAGTGGAATGGTGCCTCCATGTATATCATGGGTTACAACCAGTGATGCCAGTAACGCGTTACTAAGTAACGCGTTATTGTAATCTGATTACTTTTCCCCGAAAATAGTAATCTAACGCGTTCATCTTTAAAAGCCAGTAATCTGATTGCAGTTACTTGTCCATGTGGCTGTGCGTTACTATTTCGTTACTATCTCATCATAAATTCATAATGCAGGCGGAATGCAGTATTTTATTTTGTTTTCGACAGTCAAAAATACATTTTGAGCTGTTTTTCTTATTTGGGAGTGACGCCGTGTGGCAGTGAAAGGGTTACACAAGAATGTGTCCCGCGGCGTGACTGGAGCCTCTGTCTGTGAGTGACTCTGCTTTGATCCAATCACATTCCCCATCCACAGTCTGCGAATCAGAGGCAGAGTAGGGCGGGTCTTCACAGCACCTCATGTGACATATGCGCCAATCGTGTGACAGCAGGGCTCCGTCGTTAGAATTCCACCCCAAAACGCTTGTCTAAACGCAAAATTAAAAGTGATTGCGGTTTCTGTTCAGACTTCCATCCCAAAACGCTCGTCTAAACGTAGCCTCAATCACTACTTTTACATGTTAAAGAGAGACTGATTGTATGTTTATAGAGAGACATTTATAAAAACAATTTAATAGTTACAGTTGATATAATTGAATAGTTCAGCCTGCATTTGTTAGATGTGATACACTGGTTTTGTAAAACCACTGGCTGGCTGCTCTAATGCTGTGAGCATCATAGACTGTTGCTTTACCATACTTGATGGTACAGAAGCTGAAGCACTAGTTTAACAATTTACGTTATGTGCAGAGAAACAAGTTAAAAACAATTTATGCACTTTCAATAAAGCGTTTAAAAAAAAACTGTTGGGGGAACGAGGACGACTTCGTAACCTAGTTACTGTACTTTCAAAGTAACTAAGTTACTCTGATAATCAAGTAATCAGTAAAGTAACTTAGATTACTTTTTAAAGGAGTAATCAGTAATCAGTAATCAGATTACTTTTACAAGTAATCTGTGGCATCACTGGTTACAACTATAATGGTTTACAATAGGGATGCTCGATATTGGCTTTTTTACCGATACCGATATACCGATATTGTCCAACTCTTAATTACGATACCGATATCAACCGATATTAACCGATACCGATATATGCAGGGTTTCGCCCCCAAAAAATTGAATAATTTCAGGTAATTAACATTACATATCTCTTGTTGTGGAATTAACACAACATTATGCATACTTTTGACAATAAATAAAATCAGAATTTGTTCTTACTTGCTTGCCTGGGTAAATAAAGGTTATAGAAATGTAAAAAAAAAAAGAAATAATAAAAAATTGAAAACCGATACCGATATTTTCCGATATCACATTTTAATGCCGATATCGGCCGATAATATCGGTAGGCCGATAATATCGGACATCCCTAGTTTACAACCTGCATAAAACCCATAGTTCTGTATGATAGCATGTACAATAATGCTGTATATACCGTATATATATATATATATATATATATATATATATATATATATAGGGCTGTCCCCGACTAAGGATTTGGATGGTCGACTATGATTGGCCAAAATGTGCCGTTAGTTGACTATTGGTAGACAAAAAAAAAAGAATTTTTTAATTATTATTATTTTTAATAAAAAATAAATATGTATCATTCCATTTTGGCTGTGGGGGGTGCTTAATGTCTGAAGGAGTCGACTGAAGACTTCTTGTCCTCTGCAAAAGCACGCAATTGGTCCACTGATGGATACATCTTGATATTTGTCTAGTCTAGTGTGTTCATTAGATGGGTGAAATCCTCTTTCAGTGCCTCTGTGCCTGTTTTCTTAGGCAGTTAGCCTCTGGTATGTGTGCCATTAGCCACGCGTCTAGGCCTCTTTTCTTTTGGAAAGAATGATACATTATTATTTTTCTTTTTTAAATATTATAATTTTTTGTTTTTTTGTTTTTTTGTATTCGACTAAGAGATTGGCTAGTCGACTACGGCTCCTTTCGACCGATTAGTCGACTAATCGACTAATAGGGGTCAGCCGTGAACCGACTCATTACCAGACGTGAGCGATTCGACTCACGCTCACGGCAATGAATCGGCTCTTATGAACGAGTCGCTCATGACCGACCCATCACTAGCGTCTGACTATTTCGCGCGTGCAGCATTGGAGGTTATGCCAGCCAAGATGAAGAGGACATCGTTCGGCAGATGGACTGGAGATGAAAGTTGTTGCATGTTAGACAGTTCAGTCAGGCTAGCCATCCCGGCTAAAGACAGGGACAGCTAGTTAGCTTTAGCTACGTTATAATATTGCGTGCTAACGTGTGGTTCAGTCGGGATATAGCCATGATGATGTCGGCTAGTAGCTAGCTTAGCTAAAGGCTAACTAGCGTTAGCTAACCGAGAGACAGCGCGTGCAGCATTGTTATGCCAAGATGAAGAGGATGGTCGTTCGGCAGATGAACGGCCGACTAGCTGTTGTAGTACTAGTAGCTAACGGTGTGTGGCCTGGACTTGTTGCCGGCACCGCTATGGTAAACACCACTCTGTAGTGGGACATGTATTGCCTTCTTTTTCCCTTCTCTCTTCGTATGAGAAGAGGAAAACACAGCGGCTGTCTGAAGTGTTGGCCTGTATTGCTTTTCTCACGTTGTACAGTTTTTCAGTGGTAGCCGCATAGCTTGCTTCTGCGTTAGCTAATGGTTAGCGATAGCCGGGTTGAGCTAACTGTTAGCCAGTTAGCTGTTTAGCTACGACGTTAGCTGCCGGCTGCGCTCGGCTGGGAACGTTAGTTTGATGCTATCAGTTAGCCTAGAGTTAGCTGTTAGCTTGTGCTACGAACATTGACATTAGCCGTGAGAATAGCAGGGGGCCCTGGCACTCTGACTACGACATCATCTTTGACAGAAGATGTAGTCGGGCCTGCACCATGACAAGGCTCCGGCCATAGCTTCTTTTTGTCCCGCCAGCGAGAGGCCTTTCGTTAACGTGGAGACCTGTGTTGCGGCCTTTCGCCCTGCGTTCCTTGGTGCAGGTAAGATGTCCATTGGACATTACCCCACTCTTCCTTCCTTCCCCTCCCGAATGTTTTGTTAATAACAATGTTTTTTTCCAGGCAAAACATATGTTACTTCACAACATTTGGAGATACGACATGTGCTGTGTGTGAATTGTCTTGGTCGTTTGTGTAGCTTGGGTAGCGTTGGCCAAAACTGTGTGTGGCCTGGTGTCAGTACCTGGCTACTCTATTTGCAGTTAGCCTATTTAGCTGATGTCGGCCCTTGGCTCCTTGCTACTTTGTTTTCTCTGGTATAGACCCTCTTCTCTTTGGATTTAAGTGTTGATCTTTGTCCTTTTGGATCTATGTATATTCATGTTGCCTTTGTGAAGTTATCTTTTCCTTCTGTTTTGTTCTTCCATTAAAAGTTGAATATCCTTTAGGGGCTCATCTTTGCTTATCTCTCTCTCATACATGCTCTCTCTCTAACACACACACACACACGACACACAGACATGCTCTCTCTCTCTAACACACAAACACACATGCTCTCTCTCTCTCTCTCTCTCTCTCTCTCTCTCTCTCTCTCTCTCTCTCTCTCTCTCTCTCTCTCTCTCTCTCTTTCTAACACACACAGTCTGCCTATGGCGGCCTTTCTCGATGGCTAGGCTGTGCTCACTGAGTCTGTACCTAGTCAAGGATCTTCAGTCACAGTGCTCAGGTATTCTGCCACTGTGTACTCTCTGTTTAGGGCCAAATAGCATTTCAATTTATTTCCAATGTGTCTCTCTCTCTCTCTCTCTCTGTACACTGTATATTGACTGTAGAACGGGAGCTCTCTCTCGCTCTCTCTCTTGCTATATGTTGACTGTATCATGCCCAGCCTCGGGTAGCGCTATTATTTAAGAATATGTTGACTGTATTAAATTTTTTTTCTTCTTTTTTTTACCTTTTGGGGGGGGGGGGGGGGGGGGGGGGGGTGGCCTCGCGTTTAAATCTCGCACAGGGCCTCGCATTTCTCCCAGGCGGCCCTGACTACTAACATACTGTCTTTACACTTGTATACTACAACTATGAACATACATGAGCACTACACTCAGTAGTACTAATTTGTATACTTTGTACCCAGTTTAATCACCTGTACATTGTATATTGCTGTTGCACTTTACTGCCACATTTGCACTCTGGTTACAGTAGATGCTAAACTTCTTTTTGTACTGTGCTTGTGCTGTATAATGACAATACATGTGACTCTAATCTAATCCAATATAATATAATATAATCTAACTAGTGCAATGCAGTTACTAATTTATTTGTCCTCCTTTTTAGCTGCTACCAGCAGCTCTATAATAATAATAATAATAATAATAATAATAATAATAATAATAATAATAATAATAATAAAAATAATTATACAACTTTATTTGTATAGCACCTTTCATACATAAACTGCAGCTCAAACTGCTTCACAGTTAGGAATAGTAATTACATAATCTGCTGTGAATCAGATTCGAAATAACTAGGGCTGTCAATGTTAACATGTTCATTTATTTGATTCATTTTAAAACCTTATTGAGCATAGCCTTTTTGACCCCCACCATATTCCATAGCTTTGACATCCAACCACGGAGGCCGGCGTGTTTACATTGCTGATCACACTGACGAAAAAACTGCTCTTATTTCATTATACAAAGGCCATGGCAGACGAGCGATTGGTGAGAATATGCAAAATGAGTTCATACCTTAATGATAATCCCTGTAATAATAATGACAGATAGCAGAGGGTGAGGACACACCTATAATGTGGAACATGAATAGAGTATGAATACATCTCTATCTCTAACGAGATGACAGAGTGCAAGAACATGCGTGCCGCCTGTAACATGGATTCTTAGTGATGTTGAAATGAACGTACCCTCATCTTTATAGAATAATGGATCACCATTCAGCATTACTGAAGACTGCTGTGACCGGCAAGTACTTGTGATTACTCTCACTAAACATTTTGTCCATGCATTTCTTTAGGCCCTACAGAATAATATTGCTAAATTTATATATTTTTTGCATTAATTGCGAATAACGCAAACATATCATGTCATTAATGTGTTAAAGGACCATCTGTCTTTAACAGATTTTGTGTTCAGAGGTATATTAACCGCTTAACAGGTGGGCCAAAAAGTGGCCATTTTTGTTTTAGTTTTTGAGGACTGCATACTTCTTTTGCAAAGCTTAGCTTTATACTATAGAAAGGTTTTAGTAAACCGTGTACCAAAAGAAAAAGCATGAAAATCCAAAATGGCTATATCCACCTCTGTGCGTTCTGAAGCTTCAGTCACAACAAATGTTTGCTTGTCAACTTTCACCTACTTCCCCCGCTAGACCCCCACCCCCCCACATCGGGGATCGGAGGGAAGCGGATGCTCGTTGGCTACAACAACGCTGACCAATTTTCGCCATCAGCTGTGATTGGTCAGTTCTAGAGCGTATACAGTCGGATGTGACACGCGGCCTGTAAAAAGACGCTCGCTGACATATCGTCATGTAACTCGAGAAAGGAGGCACGCAATTTGTCGAGTGAGGTGGCGTTCGAAAGGCGTGAAGGAGGCAACCATGCAAGGTGCCAACCTGCTCATCAGGAGCAGTGTCTTGCTCAAGGACAGTTCGACACGCTGCCAGAGGAGCCAGAATAAAACCGGGAACCTTCAGATTACCAGGCTTCCTGAACCGCTTCCACTTCCTGAGCCACTGTCACTACTAAACAAATGTTAACCAATGTGCCTTAGGGCTGTGTTAAAGATGTCTGCTACATAGAAAGTGAGAGTATTTATAGTATATGTATAGGGCGATTTACAACGCAGTCAACAGTGGCACGTGCAGTCAGTGCAGGTGGCTGGTGAGCTACTAGGTTACAGTAGTAGAGAAGAACCAAACCTTAAAGGAACACCTCATCAACATTATGGGAATGTGCCTACTGTCTTCTCCAGAGTCAGACAAGAAGATAGATACCAATTTCCTCTGTGTGTTCAGTGAAACGCTTTACGGCTTCCGGAGTTTTAAGCTAGTGTAACAAGTGTTAAATATACATTGTTTATTATTTTGTAGGATTGAAATGTCACCAAATCCTATGATTACAAATGTTACGAATGCTGTTTGTTGCACTTTTGTTTATGATTTATTTATACCAAAAAATACACTTTTATATGAACCGTCAATTTAAGAAAGTTCACGGTCAAGAGCTTTGCTTCCGGTTCACTAGACCAGTTCATTGTCTAGAGACACTTCGCGCCAGAACGCTCAACCTAAGAGGTTCCCCAGCATTTGAGAGTTGACTGAACCAGCAATAAATGGCCGTTATTGCCGACAGTAGAACCGTCTTCTCCTTTCCTGTGGCGTTTGAAGTCCCCAGAACACAACGCAGACAAAACTGATGTTAGCCAGACTAACACACAGAACAACCGTTACACTAGGCTAGTGGTCCGTATCCACTTCCATTCATTGGTGCTAAGCAGCTTTCTACTACTGAACGCACAGAAAGGAAATTGGTATCTATCTTCTTCTCTGACTCTGGAATAAAAAAAACGGTAAGCGCACATCCCATAATGTTGGCGTGTTCCTTTAAATGAAACAGGAATGCCTGACATTGGCAAGTTTCAAATGTGCCCAGCAGCACATTAATGTCGGGCACAGGCGATGTGTGCACAGCAAGGGAGATGAGAAGGGAGTGGTGTCTGGCTGTCCTACGTATCAGCACAGCCAAAACAGAGTTATCTTGCCTGACTGTGTGTGTGCAGTGCATTATATTAAAGATGTGCTTCTCATAGCGTTTTTTAGCTTGTATGAAATGCTTATTAAGTGATCTTAAAGTTTGTTAAATAAGTCAGCTTTTGTTCAATAATGCTTTGAAATGGGAGATATTTTTTTTAGATCAAGTCAAGATGATAATGCTGATGAGTTTGCTCTGCTGTCTGACTGAGGATGAGAGATATGAAATGCTGTTTGCTCGGTAACAGTTCATAAGTAGCTAATACATGAGTAAAGGTTTTGGATTGATTTCAATGGTTCATCACGGCTCTTTCTAACGTACAGTATCGTGTTACACTGGTATGTATGAAATTAGTCAACATGAAGCGATAAGTTAGACGTTTGTAACTTGTATATCAATGAAGACCCACCAACCGCCCTGCGCCTCGGGTCTAATCGCTGCTCCACACAGCAAAGAAAAGAAAACATGCAAGTTCAAGTCAACAATTCTTTGTGTTTAAAGGATAAAAGTAATGGACTCAATTGAAAAATAGAAAAGTAAATGGCTACTGAATGCTTTCACACAATCACTGTGATACTTGGCAGAAGGCCCCCCGGAAATTAGGCTGACATAAACAAGTCCACAAAAACAATGTCAAATGTCAAATAAAAATCATGATTGGCCAAGAAAATCCTGAGTGACCAACACATTACACAGGGCTTCCTATTCCGAGGAAGGTCTACAAAAGGTGTTGAATCACCAAATTCGACAGGGTTCTTTCTCCCATTAATGTCAACACAGAATTCCATGGCATTCCGTCCACACATTTTTTTGAATTACCCACTCACTCACTCACTCACTCACTCACTCACACACAACCATTAATGTCAACACCGAATTCCATGGCATTCCGTCCACAATTTTTTTTTAATTACTCACTCACTCACTCACTCACTCACTCACTCACTCACTCACTCACTCACTCACTCACTCACTCACTCACTCACTCACTCACTCACTCACTCACTCACTCACTCACTCACTCACTCACTCACTCACTCACTCACTCACTCACTCACTCACTCACTCACTCACTCACTCACTCACTCACTCACTCACTCACTCACTCACTCACTCACTCACTCACTCACTCACTCACTCACTCACTCACTCACTCACTCACTCACTCACTCACTCACTCACTCACTCACTCACTCACTCACTCACTCACTCACTCACTCACTCACACACAACCAAACACAATACATCCCCAGGCTTGCCAGCATGGGAGAGGTCACTGGTTGAGCTTCCTGAGCTTGAGCCACAGCAATACAAGTTAGACTGTAAAAACAAACCCTCATGGTTTTCCATTAGTCTTTCAGCCATTCTAAAAATAAAACACATCAGCAAGACAGCAGATACTCAAACGTCAAAGTAATAAAAAAAAGTATCTGACATGTGTCACAGCAACACGGAGGAGGAATGACATAGACATTAGACACATAGAACGTTGCTATACTAAATCGATATACTAAATCCAATTCCCCCCTATATATATATTTTTAACACAATATGGCAGTGAGAGTTATAGCTCCAGACGACTACCTAGACATTTTTATTGGAGCAATGGACAGATAGCATTATCACCTGGAATTACAGTGGCAAGTCAGGGTGGGCCATCAAGACCGGTATGGGGGGGGGGAGGGGGGAGCCCTCTACCCCCCTCTGCCCAGATGACTTGCAGCAGAGCAGATGGCATTACAATTTGAGGACAGCGTTATTAACAGATTCCTTCCCTCTCTCTCTCTCTCTGGTGTGATTGTACATCCGGCACTTGACTGAGGGAACGTTGGCCGCTGTGGACATTCGCCCAGAATCGTCAGATGGCCTTCCCATCATGCACGCTGCCCGAGAACAGAGAAAGGGACCTGTGACACTGGCAGGTGGGGGAGGCGGCCACTGTGGCACCTTGGCACCGCATATTTTTGCCCTGTGTACCGTTTATGCAGTCGTTGGCACGTCGGCCGGACCATATGTTGGCTTTTTAAGAGCGACTCATTAGTACAGGAGGCATCAGTGGAGATTCAAGGTTTTAAGATGTTCAATCACAAATGCCGTTCAGCCAACATTAATTTATTTGGTAGTGAGACGGAAGCGAGTGGTGCAGGCCGTACCAGGATGATTTTTTTTTTTTATGCGTACAGTATCTCAACTTGGTTGAAGTTATCATCTATGGGGAAATTCATCTAGGGAGATTTGCTTGAATTGTGCTCTTTTTAGTTTCTCTAACTTTACTACAATGACTTGCAGCTACCTCCCGTGAATTAGGGGGCAGACTGAACCATTCCCTCCCTAGATCCAACTATACAGAAGCACAGACTACAAGTCACTAACACGTAATCACATAATGGTCCTCATTCTCGAACATGTTAGTAAGTACCTTTGTAACTATCTTGGTCAAAAGTTTGTACTAACACATTTACAAAAATCCCCCTCCAGATTCCTGTACGCATCAAAACGATCATCGTAGGTGGCCAAAATCAACGCAGCTGGGTTCAATTGAATTAAAATGTCACTCATTCTTAAACTGGAAGCGCATTCTCGTACCCCTGAATTTACATTCAGACATGCCGCGCCAGCTCCTTATAAGGCGAGGGCCGTGTGCAAAACAGCGAGGGCCGTGTGCAAAACAGTGAGGGCCGTGTGCAAAACTGCTCCATGCTGACCCCTGTATTCAGGTAGCGCAGAAGCGATTTGCGACCGATCGAAATGAGATTAGATTCAAATGTATTGTCATTATACAGCACAAGTACAATACAACATCAAACCAGAGTGCACATGTGACAGTAAAGTGCAATAGTAACATACAATGCACAGGTGATGAAACTGGTAAAAGGATTCATTTGGGATAAATAGTTGGTGATTGCGTTCAAGTTGATTCTACAGACATCCTCGAAATTAAATAATTATAATAAAGATAAATACGACAATATTTGTATCATTAACAATTACGTTTTGCATTCATAGTCATGACTCAATGAGGCATCGTGAGCATTACACACACACACTGCAAACTATATAAATATTTAGTTTGATTTGTGTGTGTGTAATGTTCACGATGCCTCAGCATTATTGTTCTGTTTACAGTATATGAAAATCGACTGCTGTTACATTGAGCAGTATATTAGTATTTGATTGCAGCCCCTCCACCAAAATTCCAGCAGTTAACCACAGGCGTCTGACATTAGTAATGAGAGCTACTGTAGGGATATAAGTGCATGCTACATTAGTGGGGTCTCCTCAGCATCAAACAAAGACAGGTGAACAAAAACAAGGGGGTTTTCCTGCGGGAGTTCTCAGAGGACGACCTGGCCTGAGAGGTCACCTATACACTCTACACTTTACAGCTAAGTAGATTCTTATTCAATGACTTACCCTTCTTTCTACACTCTTTGTCTTCTGAAAACCGTACCTTTCCACTTACTACTCTACCCGTACCCCCCTCACCATGTGCTTTCTATCTATCTCTACCTCAATCTCCTCCTTCAAGCCGACTTCAGACCATCCACACCAATTTGGAAGCAACAATGTCAATCTCTGCTACTCGTCCATGCATGGCCACAAATATACCTGTCACCATATGCGGGGGCTTATGGAACTGCCAATCAGCCATCAAGAAACCAGAATTCATAACTACCACACATGCAGCATCGAATCATCCCACTACATGCTAGCTGGGCCGATACCCATCCCACTTCTCCAGACCATCTCATCAGACATCCTCCCATCCATAACTGCGACCATCAACTCCTCCCTCAACTGTGGGGTGGTTCCCACCTCTCCACAACAAGCCAGAGTCACACCACTCATAAAACCCTGAACACCACCATCATAGATAACTATCGCCCTGTCTCTCTTTCCTCTCTGAATCACTTGAACGTGCCGTATCCAACCAGCTCACAGAGTATATATTACAGAACGAACTCCTAGACCCAAATCAGTCAGGCTCCAAGACTGGTCCCTCCACAGAGACAACCCACATAGAGAGGCTCTTCAGTTAACAAGAGTCCTGATTCTCCTTTCTGCTCACATTGCCTCAACAACCATAACCTGCAGATTCTTCCTAAGCAAGGTGGGAAGGATCCTCGCCTTCCTGACAAAAGTCACCCAACTCCTCCTGCAATCAACAGTCATGTCTTGACAATTGCAAAGCACTGCTAGCTTGTTTACCAGCTTGCGCCACCAAATCTGATCTCCAACCTACCAAAGTTAGCCCACGTCAGTGCACTGGCTTCCCATTTCCACACAAATCCGGTTCAAGGTCTTGGCCTGGCAAGGCGAACGGCTCCCTCCTACCTCCGGTCAATGCACTCTAACTACACACCCTCAAGATCGGTTCAAATAACAATCTCAGCAAGACAGACGGCGTCTCAGTTACAGTGGGTGACAATATTGTCACAAGGAAAGATGAAATTACATACCTGGGCCCTCATTTATCAACGTTGCGTACGGACAGATATGTGCTTAACCCGTGCGTACGATCATTTCTAAGCAAAGTGTGGGACTTATCAATTTGAACTTGTGCTTGACTTTGTGCTTATATCTACGCACAGCTCGGAGCATGGGTAGCTGACGCCCGGTGGTAGAATATCGTTACTGCATACGGACGGCATATGCGCTCCTCAGTTTCATGCATGTTTCAATGCGGAAATAAGCTTCCGTGCATTACTCCCGACACTGGCGCGTGTTCTGTATGAACCGTAATTAATTATAGTTCATTGTGAAATAGCGATAGTAGTGTAATTATTGTCAAACCCTAAATAGCATGTGGAATAGGTATTTCCGAATGAATTCAGCCTGGTTCATAGCGTTATTATAGGAATACTTCTCCGGTGTGCGCTCAGATGTTTTCAGAGATACAGGGTATGTCTATTTGCAGAGAGAGAGAACATAATAATATTAAGTAGAGTTCGCTACCCAAGACACATTATCCTTGATTTGTACCGCCATTTGAGACCCACATTGGAGCGTGGAGCAAAACGCAGTGTTGGATGTCTAATTTCCCCAACCCCACCAACTACATACAATATCCATATATCAATAACAGGAGGCCAAGAGAGGATTTTACGCCAGTTTACCCAACATCATCGGAGCAATATATAGACTGTACCCATATAGCTTTCAATGCTCCATCAATAAACAAATCCAGTAATGTGAACGGGATTCCACTCGGTCAATGTACAGATAATCTGCGATGCGCATTTTGGCTGATAATGTGCCGGTGGCCGGAGTCTCATTCAGGCCTAATTGTATTTAATTCAATTGTAATGTTATTACTGGGGTATCTAAAACATCACTTAAATGCAGATCAGGGTTATCCACTGAAGCCATAATGACTCTGACCAGAACCACAGGCTCATGACGAGCGCACATAATAGGCATTGTAGAGCGCAGAGTTGGCCTGCTGAAATTGATTTAATTTCAGTCATTACAGTGCTTAATGTCGGGTCAGCTTGTCATTTATTTCTGTCAATGTGCTGGTTCTGTAGCAGGACTGGGTCAGTCAACATCCTTGGCTCCCGGCGCACCGAAGATAGTCTACACGCTCCGTCCTCCTCAGCGGAGTTGTCTGTGAACTTGGCAACTTCATTGGATTTATTTATTCTCTAAAAATATCTATAATCATACGATTAAATATTGTTTAAAATAAAACGCTAAATACTATTATTCTGTGTGTCATGTTTCCAAATAAGATTGTTCACAACAGGAAATGCTGTATACGTTCAATTTGTTGGTTGGACCTCGGTGATCAATCTCGCTCTCAGTGAAGTCTCTCAGAGTTCGCTCGGGTTAGACCATTATTTCACATCCTGATCCCATGGGGGTGTTTCATGACCATATATGGATAATCGGGGCGGTTCTGGTATGCAAATACTTAAAACCATGCACGAGCTCCAGCGTAGGATCAAAGTGATATTTATCAAGACAGGTGTGCGTACGACCTGTGTACGCACGTGTGATAAATCCTGTTTTTTTTGTGCGTGTACCAGTGCATGTGAGCGGATCGGAGCGTGAGCGGCGCGGGGCGCGGAGCGGCCGGTTTTGACGTGAGCGAGGAGTGGGTTTTAAAATGAGTCGGCGCGACGTCCGGAGCGAGAGTTCTCCTCCGCTCCAATCCACTCCAGGTCGCTCACAGTGGTTTAACACTGTTGATGTAATATACATGCAGTACAATGCCAAAGCAACAGATGGCGATGTACAAACATGAAGGCCATTTTCAACCAATGAGAAGGGTGAACCTGTGATATCATGTTCAGGCTTCACTCCTCCTCCTTCACTCACTCCTGTTAGAAAAAGTATCGACGCCATTGTTGTTGACGTTAGCTTACATGCTAACGTTAATGGCAGCGACCATAGCATTGTGGCTCGGCTAGCCTATCATCGCTTAATAGAGCTAATGAATGGATAAACAACGTTATTTAACATTGCAGAATGGGTACAATTACAATGCGGCTCAATACAAACAATTGTTAAGGGGCCCAGGGGGTGTAGACTGTTGTAGTTTGAGCTAATTTACACCATGCTCCAAAAAAAAAAAAAAAAAATGCCGAGCGATCTGGCGCGGGGAGCGCTCGATTCAAGGTGAGCGGGGAGCGAGCGGAGAGCGACTTGGGGGCGGGGTCAACATGAACGATTAGCGGAGCGGACCAAGCTTTAAAGAGCGAAGAGCGGATTTCTCGGCCGCGCCGATCCGCTCACGTGGCCTGGCGTGCACACATTCTAAATTCTGTGCTTACGAACGAAAGTAGAAGACTTTCTAAGAACTGTTGTTATATTTCGTACTGGCATCGCGTCCCGCTCTTAAGCCATACCGAGATATACCTCATCTCATGTACCTATTGTACTCCATCAACGAACAAAACCAAAATACACCCATCACCTGCCAGGCCCCGCCCCTACTGCCGTACTATATTAGTACTGGGCATGGCCACCACTCACTCTTCCTCTATTTTCGTTTCCATCATAGCGGATGCAAGACACCCTATGCAACTAGTTGTTCGAAAAGTTTAGATAATATTGAGTGCTTACGGAGATTTGCTTACCCCTGGAATCTTCGGGGTATGTTCCAACGACACGTCGGGTCTATTCTGATGTTCCCTCGTCTTGTGGCAGCAGATCGAGGAACAGCGTGCAAGGTTTGGCTATCGAGCCGGCTTGCACACAGGTAGGCCCTGTGTCATCAGGCATTGATGCTAGTGTTAGTAATGCTGGTTTGTTTTGTTACACAACCGAGTTGTGTGTCGGCGCCAGGGGCGGGATGGTTTGGTGAACGTTCCCCTGAAGTGGACTGTTCCAAGCGATCCTCGAGCGTGCTGCTACACACTAATGCTAACGCTAAATGCTAATGCTATTGCTAATGCTAACACTAACGCTGAAATGCTGGGCACTGTTCTAATGTTCCCCGCCGTGGGATGTTGCTGCTTTTCCCTCCTATTAATCAGTTCATTGATGAAGGTCAGTCGGTAGCTAATGTGGGGGGTTTTGCTGAGTCCTATTTTACCCTTTTACGGGTAAATGGGTTGACAACAGGGTGCAGGGCGGGTGTGCCGTGGCTAGGTAGCCTAGCCAAGTAGCATCGATCCTGTGCCTCGGCGGGGTTGGACGGTGTCCCACCCGGAAGCCGATGCTTGAGAGCGAGTCGGCCCGGCGGGTGGCAGTAGAGCTATACTGCTGCAGGATGGAATTTAGCGGTGGCCAATGTTGTGGCTCAGCTGTTTTCTGTCCACATTAGCGTTGAACGCTATGCTATAGTGGGCTACTGTTTCTATTCTGTCTCTCTGCTACGGGAATGTCTGTCTATACTACAGTTTTCCCTCCTCTCAACCATTCATGCTGACGGTCAATCGGTGTCTACTGGGGGAGTAGTGCGGGGGGGGGGCTTTGTTTACCTTCATGGGTAAATGGGCTGAGGTCTAGGGCTGGTGTGCTGTTGTGAATATTATGAATGAATGCGGGACTGGTTCTCTCTGGTCCGCCTCCCCTTAACGTCGTGTGCCTGGGCTTGCCCATTCTACAGTATGTTCGTGGTGTTAGTTCATTTATTCATTAACCCCTTCATGGTGCACACCACAGTGGAGGTTGCTGGTTGCAACCACCACTGGTGCTCTGTGTTAGCATCAGTCCTTTGCTTTTGACATGTTGAAACAGTGCCCCGCCCGGCCGACGCCATGAGGTGGGTTGGCCCGGCGATTGGCTGGTGGGCTGCTAAAGCCTGTACCGCCACGGTATGGAATTGGCAGCGATTAGTAACTGTGTTCGAATTGCTGTTTTTTCTATCAAAAAAATTGTGTCTGGTGGCGGGGCCTTGAGGGCCAGCCGACGTCGACACATCGTGCGAGGTTGTTGACGTTATTAGCTTTGACCTAGCCACAAGCTATAACCGCTCAGGGCTCCCCTCTCCGCAGAGGATTTTGGTCTTCCGCTGGAGCGCGGGCGGTATTGTTCTAAGCCCCACACCGCCTCACACAGTGCAGCCAGAAGAAGAGAGCGCACGGCCTCGTCAGCGGCGATGACGAGGCCCTCGACAGGCGGCCAGAGGTATCCTGGGCGTTGAATCGACAGGTGTCCACAAGGCCGACAGCCTTGGCGGCCGAGGGATCGGCCATGTTGAATGGGCTCGGCTTGGAATATACAAGCCGTCGCCGTCCTGCCGCAAGCAGCCCGCTCTCCGATCACTCCCTCCCCCAACACCAGCGGATAAAGGGGGCTCTGATTGTTTCCTTTGGCTGTGGGCCGCGTGCCTTCGTTGAAGCGCGGGCGGCCCCACTTTTCGCTTCTCATGGGGACAGGGGCTGACACCCAGTTGATGGCTGCGCCTGGGTCTGTCCATGAGAATGTTGTGCTGTCAAGCAGCTCCCACACCATAGGCTGTGTTGGTTGAGCCTGGTGTTACGTCTGTCAACTATAAGTGTTGTCAGCAGGGGGGCTCGAAACCTTTTGAGGCCAGGCCAGGTATCATGTTGGTGCCTCCCACTCCTGAAAGATTGGTAGTGGTCTCGTAGGCGCGCGAAATACTTTTATTATCCCGTGGGAAATTAGACAAATCGCTCAACATTTAAACATTTAGACAGGACAGGTCACAAATTAGAATAATAACACAAATCAAATCAAGTTGCCTAGGATAAGAGTAGAGTAAAATAAAATAGGATAAAATGAAATGAAATAAAATATACAAAAATAAATACAGTAAGGATATACTGAGCATACTGTGCATGGGGTAAACAATTTGGTCAATATAATTATAATTTAAATCTAACTAAATGAAATATGAAATATATATTCCAGTATTCAGGTGCAGTATGCTTTAGGTAGTGTATTGTCCTCCTTGGGTTCCAATAAGACCTAGATCAATGTCTGGCAGCCGTCGCTGCCCCCTGTTGTGGAGCCTGGAGGCCGCTAGTCGCGTCCTCCTGCCACTATTGAGCTGCCGCTCTGTGCTCAGTGATGCAGTGAGGCACAGTGATGCATTATATAGTCTGATGGCTGTTGGAATGAAGGACTTCCTGTGCTGTTCAGTGCTGCATTTG
This sequence comes from Notolepis coatsorum, assembly GCF_963971535.1. NCBI lineage: Eukaryota > Metazoa > Chordata > Actinopteri > Aulopiformes > Paralepididae > Notolepis > Notolepis coatsorum. Next base: position 168,499,811 of record NC_140169.1, on the reverse strand, counting down.
GGTAGTGTGAGCACTGAACATGCTCCTCCTGTCAGCCAAGTCTGTGTATAGTGGGTGGGTGGGGTTTTCCCTGATGGCCTGGAGCTTAGCGAAGCTCCTCCTCTCTGCCACCCTCGCTAGAGAGTCCAGCTCCACCCCAACCACGCTGCTGGCCTTCCTGACCAGCTTATCCAGCCTGGTTGTGTCCACTGGTCTCAGTCCGCTGCCCCAGCAGGTCACAGCGTATAAGATTTGGGTGGTAGTAATATCACTGCAGGGCTACGGTGTGTAGGAACCCATGGGGGCCTCACACCTTGCATGTCCGGCTGCAGAACGACTCATCAGCATGTTCTGGAGAGGTGTTCAGTGGGGTCAGATGCCCCGACACGGAACGCTCTGCTCGCACGGGTCCAGGGTTGGCTACGCACAGCGGGTGGGACCGGGCTGCCTATCTACAGTTCCTGGCGGACCTGCGCCACATGGCGGCGGGTGCGTTGGGAGTGTCATCACATATGGCTGCAGCAGTACCATATGTCAAGGTGGATGGAGAGAACGCTGAGGCGGGGACTTGTATTTAAAAACACAACCCCACCCGTTTTCAGGTTTGGTACAGACCCTATTGTCAGGGTCACCAGCAGTGACAGCTCTGGTCGACGAGATCTGATCTCTGTGGACGAAGCAAGCCATCGTCGTGGCGTTTTCCTCCCGGTGTTCTCTGGTGAGAAATCGGGAAGGGGGGGGGTGTCAGACCCATGTTGGACCATGGGAAGGTTCAGTATTTTTTGGATCGTCTCCTACCTGTTGAACACTGTCAGGTGGGGGTCTGGTTCTCCTCCATAGACCTGTAGGATGCGTGTTCGCATCCTCAATCTTCCGTCCTAGGGCTTACCTACGCTTCCTTACAGGGTTAGCGTATGAGTACCAGGGGCTGCCGTTCGGCTTTTCTCTGGCTCCCCGCATCTTCACCAAGTGCGTGGAGGCCGCACTGGGGCCTCTGCGTCGTCAGGGGTTACGAAGTGTATTCTGCCCTGCCGACGTTCTGGTCCTTGGCGGTCAAGGTGGATCGTCAGGTCTCATGCCAGGCAGGGTTCCTACCAGCCTGGAGTTGCTGTAGACTGGAAGTAGAGTACTCCTCTTCCCAGTCAACGGGTGGAGTGCTATGGGCATCCCTCTCAGAGCGTGTTGCGACACGCTCGGGAGGTTTCGTCCTAGGATGGTTACGGCGCTGTCCGTGATACGCCTGCTCGGTATGAGGGCATCTGCTCATTCCATGGTCCCTCTTGGCCTCCTCTTCACCCCAGGAGGAGGTTACAGAGGTGGTTCTTTTCCAGTATGGAAATACACCCGGTGAGAGGCAAGTCAGGACAGACAATACGACGTCTGCACCGGGCGGCGGGCGGCTGGCTATGGGCGTTCTCCATCTGCGCGGCCTGAGGGCTCTCCACATCCCCGGCAGGGTGAATGTGGGTACAGGTGTAATGTCGCAGGGCGGTCCTCACCCTGACGGGTGGGGATTACGTCCGGACATAGTCAGGCAGGTCTGGGACCGATGCCGTGCCGCCTGGGATTCTTTCCCCGATACATCTGTTAGGTCAGTTGTTGGGGCGGGTACGTTGAGGAGCGCAGGTCCTTGATCCTGATTGCGCCGGACCGGGGCGCAGCTGTGTGGTTCCCGGTCCTGGTCCAGCTCTTGGTATCCCGTCATGGCCTGTTTCTTGGTCATCGCGGGCCCTCTCTCAAGCGCACGGGTCTCTGTGTTAGTTCCCTGTGCTGGGCCAGCTGCCGGTGGTTTGGCTGGTGAGAGGGTGAGTATGGAGAGGATGGATCCTTCTGTGGTTGGTACCATCCGGAACGCGCATGCTCCTTCCACTATCGCGGGTTACGCGGGTAAGTGGCGTATTTTCCAAGAGTGGTGTAAGGCCACCCTCTTGTGAAGCGTTTCCTGCTTGGCGTTGACGCCTTAAGCCGATGAAACGCTCTTTGGCTCCAAGCTGGGATCTTCAATTGGTCCTCGTCGGTTGTCCTTGGCCCCGTTTGAGCCTCTTGAGCAAGCGCTGTTGGAACGCTGTCGTTCGAAGACTGCGTTCTTGCTGGCCATCACCTCCGCTAAAACGCGTGGGTGTGCATTGTGCTCTCTCGGTATGGCCAGAGTGGCTGTCTTTTCGTTCCGATAGCGGTGCCACTCTGCGGCCTAATCCAGCCTTCGTGCCTAAAAATATCCGGAGTGCTTCCGCTCCAGGGATATTATGGTTCAGGCGTTCCATCCGCCTCCTCACGCTAGTGAGTTGGAGGCGGGCCTTCACCTGTCATGTCCGGTCCGGGCTTGGGGGTTACCTCAGCCGTACTCAGGGCCTCAGGTCTACCGATCAGCTCTTTGTCTGTTACGGTGGTTCTCGTGCTGGTAAGGCACTATCGAAACAGCGCCTGTCCCATTGGTTGTGCGAGGGCATTGCCCTTTGCTACACGTTGGCCGGGCTGGCTCCCCCTGGGGGTGTCAGGGCGCACTCCACTCGTGGGGTGGCAGCCTCTGCTGCTCTGCTGGGTGGGGCCTCGGTGGAGGACATCTGTGCTGCAGCTTCAGGGTCCTCCCCGGGTCCCCTCGTAAGGTTTTACCTCATGGACATGACCGGGGGTTCTGTCTCCCAGGCGGTTCTGAGGTCTGTGGCCTCTCCTGCTTCCCGTCCTTTGGTGGGGTAGCAGGGGTGTGTGGGTATGGGCCACAGTGTGTTGTGTCACACGTGGTTCCGCCTGTGCTGTGTGTTCAAGGGGTTCTAGTTCCCTCTTGTTCGCACTCGGGTGGAGTTGACTGCGCCCCCTCTTCATTAGGAAGGATGGGGTGACGGGACTCCCCTCCCCCTTGATGTGGGCTTACGGGTCCTCAGGGGGTGCATCTGTCGGGCCTCGCGTCCGCTCTACCCCATATCTCGGTATGGCTTAAGAGCGGGACGCGATGCCAGTACGAAATATAACGACAGGTTATGTATATAACCTAGTTATATGAGTACTGGCTAAGCGTCCCGCTCTTAGCGTGCCCTGAGTTCCCTTGGGGAAACTTTTCTTTGTAAAACGATTTTTTCCGAGGAAGAGTGAGTGGTGGCCATGCCCAGTACTAATATAGTAGGGCAGTAGGGGCGGGGCCTGGCAGGTGATGGGTGTATTTTGGTTTTGTTCGTTGATGGAGTACAATAGGTACAAGAGATGAGGTATATCTCGGTATGGCTTAAGAGCGGGACGCTTAGCCAGTACTCATATAACTAGGTTATATACATAACCTGTCGATAATGAGGGCCCTGGGTTCCATCCTAAAGGCAAATATTTCCTGTGACAAAATGGCATCCAATGTAATAAAAAAAGTCAACCAACGAACTAGATTCTTGTACCGGATCTCCTCTCTGGTAAACAAGAATACGTGAAGACTCAAGGCTACTACGACTATGCTTGCATCTCATGGTACCAAAGCTCATCAAAGGCACTAAAAACTAAATTACAAACATCACAAAACAAACTGGTCAGACTACTGCTTGACCTTACTCCCAGAACCCACCTCACCCCTGCCCACTTTGACAACCTAGGATGGCTTAGAGTAGACGACAGAGTACAGCAACTTGCAATGGGCCTGGTCTACAAGATACACTACACCACTAAGGTACCCATGTACATGTCAAAATACTTCCCAAAGGTCAGTGAATACCACGACCACAACACCAGAGGGAGCTCCACAAATCATGTTAAACCCAGATTCGGCTCAAACAAGGGACTAAACACGTTTCGCAATTATGCCACATCAATGTGGAATGCCCTACCCACAGCTGTAAAGGAATGTGAATCACTACCCACTTTCAAAACCACTCTCAAAGAGCACCTACGGGAGACTGCAATTCGAAACTTGCCCCTGTAAATGTCCAAACCCAACCCCCTCCAATGTACAGTTTCCCCCAACCCTCCACCCCACTCACCCAACCACCTCCAATGTACAGTCCCCCCCCCCCCCCCCCCCCAGCAGGTTACCTTAAATAGACCTTACCTTAGTCAGGAAGTACTCCAAAATTAATAAATCAGCAATTACTTGTGTATATTGGGCATGGCTATCATATGGGAAACAATAGGTTTGAGGCATCAACTCTCCGACGATTGCTATGTCCTGATCCACTTTGAGGGGGAAGCAGCCAAAGGTAACTCAGTACTGGAAGACAACTGATATCCCCAGTTCAAAAGGTAGGCAATACTGGGATTCGATCGCCATTGCAATTTTAACGTAGGCAGCGGTGCCAGGGAGACACAGGCAGCTCCGAGCGAGTGTTTAGAATGGGGATCAAAGGAAAAATATCAAAGGATCGAAAAACGTGAAAACTTGTTTTTGGCGCTCAAGCGTTGGCGACGAAACACGAGTATACTAGTTGTTGGCACCCAATGAGTTAAGAGGTTCACAATGGTTTCTGTCTCTCTGTATGTGTCCGTCCTCCATAGAGCATAGGGATTTTACGGCCATAGGTCAGAGTATATGTAATGCAAGAAACTGAACAAAACTGAACAAACCCTTCCCCCCTCATACTAAAATAGCCTCAATTACACAAGGTATAAAGATAGCGCCCAGCTATATGGACAGTTGTACTCGGAGGTAACCATGCATTTATCCAGGGAAAGCTTTCACTTTCAGAGTGAAGTATTGTAAACTAACAGATTAGGGTCAAAAGCATGTCCTTCTCCAACACCTTCACTTTAAGGAGGGCAACATAACGGAGAGACTAGAAACACTCTGTGGTGAATGTTTTCCGTGTTCGTTGGCCAGAGGCTAAATGGCCTGCTACCAGGAGATAGCATAGGGCGAGAGGAGCAGAGGCAGAGGTGTGGAGGGGAGAGGCAGGCAGCACAGCAGGCGGCGGGAGCCTCGCTGTTCGGAAACGTGACCCCTGGAAGCCTTCCAAGGCTGCCGCGGCAAGACTCAACGCGACCTCACCTTTCACGTCACATATTCACAAAAGAAATCCGACGTCCAACTATGAGCGCAGCCAATTAAAAAGTTATGCATAATTTAGCATGTCATTTGGCAGCGGGGATCACATTGAATATGATTTGCGGGCTACTTTCCAACAAAATTTCCTGAGGCAAGTAAGAGAAAGAGGGTAGGAATAAATATGTCTGTAACCTGATTCTATCGTCCATCACCTTTACAACTACATTTTATCCTTGATTCTCTTTCTTTAATAAAAAAATTAAAAGTACACAGTTACTTTCCATGGCTATGATGAATACAAACCCTGCAGATACGATGGCAAGTTTTAAATACAGCGATGTTAATGACAAAGCTGCAAAAATCTCACATCCCCGTTGTGCAAGGCCAGCACAAAGGCGGTGTCTTTGCCTGTGAAATTAAAGTAACCTCGATGGGAGAGCTATCCCTGACTATTAAAATTGTGGCCCGGGGTGAAATCACATTACCAAGGCAGCGAGAGATCCCTATTCCATCCCGGCTCTATTCTTAGCGAGCTAACGGCAGGTAAAACACATCTCCTTCATCCTCGGTGTGAAATGACTCCCCGTCCCTCCCAATTAAAAGATAGCGCTAAATGATGGCGGACGTGGAGCCGCCACAGCGTAATTGCTCGGTACAAGCAGGCAAAGGTGTGAGGAAGGCTCGCCTATTTAAGCCCGGGGAGCGCGGGAGACAGACGCAAGGTGACACAGACTGGGGACATTAGCGGACATCTCTGAAGATCCAAATCCTCTGTTTTGCTTAACAGCTACACTTTAATTGTCACCCGTCCTGCCAATCATTCTCCGCCTATACGCCGCGGCTCTCTTCTCGCCCCCCCCCCGTCCTTGCTCTCTTGGTAATTCCGTGGGACCAGAGCCAAAGATCTGAATGACTAATGCACCGGGGGGCAATGCACTAGCTGTTATTATTTTCTCTGCGAGAAGGAACACGGCCGTTACAGCATATCAATAAGGAGCGGATATGAAACTTGTGTCTTGTCAGTCACTTTGTAGGCTAATTTTCTTCAGATGAAAGATTACGTGTGGATTAAGGCGATCATATACAGTGGGGCCGCTGCATTAATTGAGAGGACGAGACAAGAGGTCTAGGGATACATGATCACGGGGTAAAGTGATACATTCCTCCCCACTGCTCCGAGAGATCAGGAGGCTACATTCTCAGTAATGTAGTAGATACACCCTCGTAGGGGAATCCCCTGGGGAAGAGGCAGAACTCTCACCCGCTGATAAGCGATCATGAGGCGCCCGCACACTCAATCAGTCTGTCTGTCGTTCCTCCCACCATTCTCCCTCTCGTGTGAGGGAGCTATAAATGACCACTGAATGAAGTACTCTTGTCGATCTGCGAGACATAACACATTATCCAGAATAGATAATGTCTTTGCATCCCAGAGACTATTTGATAACTATGAAGTGGAAATGATACCCAATGCACTATCAGATCACTGTTATTTACTCTTAAAAGGAACATTTGGTATACTATCTTCCCGAGCCCCAAGATGGCGATTTAACTCGATGCTGCTTAATAACAAGGAATTCATTACACAACTCAAAGAAGCTCTTATAGTATTCCTACGGGAGAATGCAAACTCGGTGCAAGACCCCAGAATAATATGGATGTCGGTAAAGGGAATGATCAAGGATTTCACTGATAGCTTTTCCTCCAAAATGCGCAAGAATCGATGCACAAAACTGGCTGAACTGGAAACGCTTTACTCAACGTTATTTAATTCTTTACAATACAACAACTCAACTCGACTAGAAAATCAAGTTAAGGTACTAAAAAAAGAGATCAATGCCATATACAGACAACAATCGGAAATACAAATACGTAGCACAAGACAACAGCAGTACTCCCAAGGTTCTAAACCTAGTCACCTATTAGCCATGCGATTAAGAATGAATGCAAAATGTGCAGATATAACTACCATTAGAGCACAACAAGTACTTGAAACAGACCCGGAAAAAATAAATGTGACATTCAAAGAATTCTACTCCAACTTATATAAATCAGAAACGACCTTCGATCGAAACAAAATGGACACATATCTTAATCAAATTATTCTCCCTAAACTTTCAGAGGATGACGCTAAACAGTTAGAAACACCGATCACACTAGAGGAACTCAAGAAGGCCATATCCGAAATGCAAAGTGGTAAGGCTCCTGGAAGAGACGGTATCCCACCAGAAATGTACCTCTCTTGTTGGGACATAATTGGACCCTTATTACTAAATATGATCTTATACTCAGTCAAGGAGGGGAACTTCCATAAGAACGACAATATTGCACTCATGACAGTCCTTCTCAAAAAAGACAAAGACCCCACCGAGTGCGGTAGTTACAGACCCTTAAGCCTCCTCGGAACCGATATCAAACTGTACTCTAAGGTATTAGCCATCAGATTACAAAAGCATATGACGTCTTTAGTTCATCCGGACCAAACTGGCTTCATAAGAGGCCGCCTGATCACTGATAACATAAGACGAATACTGCACATATTAGATGCCGACAAGGACGACACCGTACCTAAGGCGATGCTGTCCCTGGATGCAATGAAAGCTTTTGACAGGCTGGAATGGTCGTATCTATGGGCAGTATTAGAGAAGATGGGGTTAGGTAAAGGTTTCATTGATATGATTAAAGTAGTATACAAAGACCCATCGGCCATGATTACAACAGGTATAATCACCTCCGGAATCGTTCCGGTATCACGCTCAGCTAGACAGGGTTGCCCTCTTAGTCCCGGACTATTCGATCTATCATTAGAAACGGTGAAGCACAATTACACAAAAATCCAAAACAAAATCAAAGACGACCTTGATAGGTGGGCAAAACTTAAAAACTCAGTACAGGCACGGATATCAATAGTTAAGATGGACGTACTACCTAGAATCAACTTCTTCAGCTCAATGCTACCGTTACCCCCTCCAGAGGGTTACTGGAAAAGATTACACTCCTCCACATACAAATTTATTTGGAATAACAAACCACCACGTATAAAAAGATCCACCGCACAAAGAAATAAAGCAGACGGTGGCATGGCATTTCCAGATTTTTTCCACTATTTTAAGGCGTACACATTAAGACCATTGACAACATGGTTTGATCCCCAAGCATTAGTATCCTGGAGAAAATTAGAAGAAAACATAGTAGCCCCACATAGACTGAAGGACATAGCATAAACTAAACTACCAATCAAGCATTGCGAACGGAAATTTGGCCCCATAATTACTCATGCAATCCGGATATGGCGTGAAACACAAAAAAAATATCCTAACCCACATAAATGGCACAATCATACTCCCTTATTCAATAACAATGCACTCTTGATTGGAAAACGACCTATAAGATTCCCTATATGGGAAAAGCAAGGCATACACTCATTAGGGGATGTTTTTAACAAACAGGGTTTCTGTAGTTATGAAGAAATACAGAAGAAATGTAATCTCACCAAGTCCACACATCTTTTTTACTTACAGTTATTGTTATGTTTGAAGACTCAAGGTGTTCCATTAACGAAACCAATTGAACACCACAGATACCACAAATTCTTCTATGAAAGAGAGACATCAAGAGGTTTTGTTATCATCAATTACTAACGTCCTCATAAGAAACCCTCCACCTAGACTCCGTCTGGAGGAGGGATATACCAGACCTGGAAAGTGATTTTGATTGGCAAGAAGCCTGGGCAAATGTTCGACTCACATCAAGGAACCCGGACCATCAACAAATCAATCTTAACTATATTCACAGGACATACTTGACTCCTATAAGACTGAAAAAAATGGGTCTTATACAAGACTCCAAATGCTCTTTATGTACAAATGGGGACGAGGGGACATTTATGCACATGTACTGGGACTGCCCACCAGTTAAGATATTCTGGAAAGAGGTGACCCAGCAATTATCAAATCTCTTAACTTGGAATATACCTGTACACCCCTCTGTATTACTGCTGAATGATGTTTTTGAGTGTGCAGTACATCCACAGCTAAAGAGATTGGTTTTATCGGGTATCACAGTGGCTAAAAATCTGATAGCATCACGATGGTTCCAACCGGAAAAAATTTGCCGAAAGGTCTGGATTATTACATATCTCGATGTGATCTATCAAGAAATATCTACAGCAAGAATTTTGGGTCTCAATGAATCCAAAATGACATTGTGGTTAGAAGTGGTGGAGAAAATAAAAGCTAGCATATAATGGTAATGTCTGGTTAGGAGCAAGGGAAAATGGATGGATTATCCAATGGGGGGTCCGGGAAGGGGGGGGTACGAGCTGGAGCATATGTGTGTAGGTTTTTAGATAACAGGTATTAAGGGTATATCCTATATATGACAATTAACTAAAATGTGATTTCATTGGATGTGCACTGTCAACTAATGCTTGTATATCTTATCGTGTGTTGTCATGTTTGTTTATGTGTTTGTTTAAAAAATAATAAAAAAATTAAAAAAAAAAAAAAATACCACTCCGCTCCAAAAAAGACGCGACGACTACTGTATGTTTTTCTGTTGTTTTGGACAATGGAATCCTATGACTAGGGATGAGAATCGAGAATCGGAATCGATTGGGAACCGGTTCCTAATTGTCCGATTCCTGGAATTGCATGCCTCCGTGACTATCGATTCCTCTTATCGATGCCATGTTTTTCCGACATTTAAAAACAATAACGTTAGCGCCACGCATGTTGCTAACAAATTCTCTTTTGCAATAACAACCTGTTGAATGCAACTACAGTTCAATAGATTAAATTAGTTCTCAAATACATAATTTTATTTAAGTGTATAGTTAATTTATTTTTTTCCTGTTTTTGTATTTTTCTGACATGGGGGCTCAACAATAAATGATAAATGACAATCAGAAATGTCAAGTTGCATGTTGTTATTCTAACCAGCTTAGTTCTGTTGCATTTCCAATTTATTTATTTAAATTATAAATGTATCAGGAATCGATAAGGGAAACGATAAAGAATCGTATCGATAATGTAATCGTATCGATAAAATCTGATAAATTCCCATCCCTACCTATGACGTTATCAAATTGCCAAAGATGATTGAATGTAAATGTGTAAAGTTCTGTAACTATATTAAAAAAAAATCTAAAACCAATGACCATAAGGAGAAAAAATATATATAATTACATTTCTTAATTATAGATATTATTAAAGAAAGAAATGTGGCCAAATATGCATGAGGCAAAGTATTATCCGTGCTAACCATGGCACGGTGACACAGTGGTTAGCACTGTTTCCTCACAGCAACCAGGTGGAAGGCCTTTCTGTATGTGCTCCCCGTGTTTGCATGGGTTTCTTCCAGGTACTCCACAAATTCCAGGGAGCTCCACGAATCATGTTAAACCCAGATTCGGCTCAAACAAGGGATTAAACACGTTTCACATTTATGCCACAACAATGTGGAACGCCCTACCCACAGCTGTAAAGGTACAGTATGTGAATCACTACCCACCTTCAAAACCTCTCTAAAAGAGCACCTACAGGAGACTGCAATTCGAAACTGGTCCCGGTAAATGTCCAAACCCAACCCCCTCCAATGTACCCTTGACCCCCCCCAACCCCACCCCACCTACCCAACCTCCTCCAATGTAGAGTTGACCCCCCCAACCCCACCCCACCTACCCAAACTCCTCCAATGTACAGTTGACCCCCCCAACCCCACCCCACCCACCCAACCACCTCCAATGTACAGTTGACCCCCCCAACCCCACCCCACCTACCCAACCTCCTCCAATGTACAGTTTCTTCCCACTCAAATGTATATACTCTCTTTTTAGAAAATGTTTGTACTCACAAACAGTACTGTATATTTGTAGATCTGGTATGTCATAAATGTCTAGATGCAACAGTACTGTCTACCTGTATGTCATGTATGTCATATATGTTATGATGAATTGAAAATGGGGGACCCTGATGTAAACAAGACGAAAGTCTTTCTCTGGTCTGCATCCCTTAACAATTGTGTGTATTGAGCTGTACTGTATTGTACCCATTCTGCAATCTGTTAATACAATTTTCAATCAATCAATCAATCCTCCCACACCATAAAATACATGCATAATAGATACATACTCATGTCATTGACATTGACCAAGGCTCTGGCATTAGGCTACAACTGGAGTTGGTTCCCAGACGCTGGCCGTGCTGCTACCCACTGCTCCCAACTAGTGGAATGGGTTAAATGCAGAGGACAAATTTCAGTTATGTGTAAAAATGCACTTTATATAGACAACTAGACAATACAGATATTCTATTCTATTCACATACAGTCTCATGTCTCATCTTGTATGTGGTGCTATCAGTTATGGTTGATTTATCTCAAAGGAGAACTAATGATATTCTTTCATATTTCACAATTTGGAAGTGCATTATGATGTATTAGCGACTTGGATATACATTCTGATGAAATAGCAATTATATCCCATGACTAATTTAAGGTAATTTCTCAATTTCTTTATTCAGCCTGCAGTACATTTTTATACCATGGAGACATCCTTCATGCTGGCTCTCACAAAGTGGCATGGTGCCAATATGCAGCAGGGAGCTAAAAGGGTGAATAAATACCACTCAATTTAAGAATTCACAGATTCCATGGACTTGAACTCCCAGCCCGAGAATAGGACGGTGACTTTTTGAATTGGCATAAAGTTAGTTTGAACCAAATTAATCAGGAACATTATTATTCACCAAATACTGTACAATGAATGTCCGTAACAGAGTTGTAGACGTGTGTTTAACTCCTTATAAATTCTGCCCTTTGTCCAAATCAAGCATGCACTTTTTTATATCTATTTTGGCAGTACCATGGTAAATTATTTATAAAATGGCCAGTACCATGGAAAATACCATCAAACTACCATGATACTTTTTGTAAGGGATATAGTGCATCAGGGCAGCATGGCAAACAACAGACAGTAGACTATCAGTCTCCCAGGCTCCCTACATTTAGTGCTACTCTGTATACAGTAGTGTAGCATCCTGAATATTCTGCTAAGTATTCAGAAGCGCTGACTAACTTGTTACTCCCCTGTGTGTGTATAAAGTGTGATAAACAGTGTTCCTTTTGATATCTTGCCCAGACTACTAATGATGCGAGGTACTCCTCTTTCTCCGGCTTCGATATGGATCACTAACATGACATTGAAGCATCTTTCTCCCTTTCTGGAGTGGTCCTATAGTGGGATCAGTTGCGGTTGCCAGCAGGGGGCAGTGGTGGCAGTGGTGGCAGGTGGAGCGGAGGAGAGAGAAGCAACGAGCAAGAGATGATTACCTGGAGGGCGGAACACAAGGAAGTCCTCTTTGACAGTAAACTCGGACATGAACGGTCGCAACGGGCGTGTGCTCTGGAAGAGCCCCGTTGGAAGAGTCCCGTTGAAGAGCCCCGTTGGAGAACGACGGGTGATAGAGAGTACTTGCTAGATAACGTGTTATCCTAGAAGTACAAGCGATAGTGAAGTGTGTGAGTAAGCGATACGGAAAGAAGAACCAACGTCCATAGATAACGTGTTATAGTAGCAGTGTGTGCGGTGTATTAGCATGCTGCTAACAGCTATAGTGACTCAAGTATACTACCAGGCGAGCGTCGCTGAAGACCGGTGGTGCATACAGCCACGTTGCGTTAGTAGTACAGACGATAGCAGGAGGGTTCGCTAAGACCCACAGTTTAGCTGTGTTTAAGGTAGCCAAACAGTTTAGAGCGCGCCAGGCCCAGTCAACAGCCCGCAGTGGACGTCTCATCGACACCGCAGAGGACACCTCTCCCCACCAGCAGAGGTCGCCACAACACAGCACGCTCCTCCAGTTTCACCACTGGCCATGCTGTCTACCCCAGCCCGCTGGCTGTGCTCACGGGATCGCCCGACGCCATCTTGTCACCCGGAGGAGAGGTGATGAGAGTGGGTCTGCCATCTTGGCTAAGTACAACGGTACCTCGTGTGCCCACAACAGTATCCATTAGAGCGAACGCTAACGACCAGTGTCTAGGGGTACCCCAAACACTATAAGCCGGCTTTAGAGTAGGTTTTATTTGGTAACGTGGGCCCACATGTAAATGATTTCTTTTGTATTTGTGCATTACTGTGACGTTCTTCAATTCCCATTGAACTACTTACCTTGTGCCTGGGTCTTCCCCTAATCCAAGCGGGGTTTATTATTAATGTATTGAGCACGAGGTGCCTATGTTGGGAATAGTGTTCCCCTATGATACAAGTGAGAGCACCCGGTGCCGTTTATGAATACATGCCATATGAACCACATAAAGTACAACTTGTAACTGATAATTGACCAGGCTTATATAAAGTAGAAGTAAATGGGAGCACGGTGTGTGTGTCTATTTCTGATCATATGCTAACCTTGTCGACCGGGTAAATACTTGTGACTGTGGTATATTTATTTAACCCTTCCACCCCATTCGCAGCATATTCATTGAGGGTCTATACAGGTGGTCAAGGAAGGGTACTGCTTAAAACCCTTAGAAGTCTAACCTAAATAGCTCCTCCTCCTGAGAATTTCCCCCTTTTTTTTTTGTTACATAATATAAAATTACAGATTCATACCTTCAAAATAAGCCATCAATTGTCAAATTTGAGACGATAGTTTTCAATCAATGTCCTATCAAACATTCTGGTACAGTCATTACAAATTTGCAGCAGGAGCCTCTGAAGAGAATTCAGTGAATTCAGCTAATGATAAGGGAACTACACTCCTTCCCAGAATTCAATGTGATGTCAATGTTAATTTCAATGACTAATTCACACCATGAAACAAAGGCCCAGCAGGGAACAATTACAGCTGAATGGGGGTATAGTGTGACTGATCAATACAGGCAACACACACTTTGATTTGATGCCATGCATATACACACACTAGATAGACAGAGGTTTAGATATTTAGATAGATATATAATAGTAATATAATAGAAAGAGAGAGAGAGAGATAGAAAGAAAGAAAGAAAGAAAGAAAGAAAGAAAGAAAGAAAGAAAGAAAGAAAGAAAGAAAGAAAGAAAGAAAGAAAGAAAGAAAGAAAGAAAGAAAGAAAGAAAGAAAGAAAGAAAGAAAGAAAGAAAGAAACAGAGAGAGAGACATTTATAATAATAATAATAATTATTATTATTATTATTAAATAGAATAATTTTCTATAGGCTTGCCGTGGTAGTCAGTGATACTGGTGTCATTCTGTGTTCAGGCTTCCATACTTATTGAAAAGAATGCTCATATCCAAAAGTATTAGATAGATATAGGTCATACATGTAGGTATGCATTTGGTTACACACACACACAGAAGTAGTCTCATTGATTGATTGATTGAAAAGTTTATTAACAGATTGCAGAATGGGTACAGTACAGTACAGCTCAATACATACAATTGTTAAGAGGATGCAGACCTGAGAAAGACTTTCGTCTTGTTTCCATCAGGGTCCCCCATTTTCAATTCATCATATGACACACATGACATACAGATAGACAGTACTGCTACATCTATACATTTATGACATACCAGATTTTCAAATACAGTACTGTTTGTGATACTAAAAAAATCCAGAAGAAGAGTATATACATTTGACATAGAAACTGTGCATTGGAGGAGGTTGGGTAGGTGGGGTGGGGCTGTACATTGGAGGGGGGTTGGGGGGGGGGGGGGGGGGGGGCACTGTACATTGGAGTACTGACATACATTTGACATGGAAACTGTACATTGGAGGAGGTTGGGTAGGTGGGGTGGGGTTGGGTGGGGCTGTACATTGGAATAGCCATGCTTGGTCTTTATTGTACAACTGGGTTAGGACATTTGTAGGGGCCAGTTTTGAATTGCAGTCTCCCGTAGGTGTTCTTTGAGAGTGTTTTTGAAGGTGGGTAGTGATTTACATTCCTTTACAGCTTTGGGTAGGGCCAATGTTTGAGCCGAATCTGGGTTTTACATGATTTGTGATTTACATGACTCAGACCGGGAGTAGTCTCAGAGAGGGAGATACAGAGGAAAGATGGAGGGAGAGAGAGGGAGATAGGGAGATATAGATAGAGAGAGGGAGAGAGAGAGGGAGAGATAGAGTGCGAGAGATATATATAGGTTAGAAAGCAACCTGGGTTCTCAGACAGACAGACAGACAGACAGACAGACAGACAGACAGACAGACAGACAGACAGACAGACAGACAGACAGACAGACAGACAGACAGACAGAGAGAGACAGAGAGAGAGAGAGAGAGAGAGAGAGAGAGAGGCGACGTCATCTTTCCTTCACAAAGCGCATCGAACGCTGTCAACTAAAGCACCGTGTTTACTACAGCGCGGGTGACCAAAACACCAAACGCGTCACACAGTAGCCAGAACCTGGGTTCTCAGACAGAGAGAGAGAGAGAGAGAAAGCTCCCGTCTGGTAGAGATTTGGGCTCTACTGAGCCTACCTTTCTAGTTGAAACGTTGCAATTTTTACATCATGCGTAAGCTGTCAACTAGCGAGATGCGTTGTACTTGTTACAGAGCTGGTTACAGAGCTGGTCCACACTGCTATTATGAAATGACCCGAAATGTATGTAAGCTTGTCAACTAAAGCGGTCCGTGTTTAATAATAATAATAATAATGACTTGGATTTATATAGCGCAACAGCGCGGGTGAGCAAACTCGTCACACAGCAGCCAGTGATCATTCATATACCTCGTATACACAGACGCACTCTGCCATACAGTAGTTAATGTTAAATAAAGCCCATTTGAATTGAGAGAGAGCGAGAGTGTGTGTATGTGTATGTAAGCTTTTTTTTTTTTTATCTGAGAGAATGTCCGCGAATGTCCTCAGACTCCTCACACAGGAGAGGAGAAACGACTGCAAAAAGTCGAGTCCCGTGGATATTATTGCAACAGATAATTCATACATTATTATGTTTAGAATTTGGATGGGGGGGTAGGCTCTGATACCAGTCTCACGCCTCTGCGGGGGTGTAACACCTTCACAGCGCACACGCCGCTATTGTGTGTGTGCGCGCGTCCATGTATGTGCGTTTCGTGACGCGATTGTAGTTCTTAT